>NC_053022.1:401884965-402017823 GCF_003073215.2 Triticum urartu | reverse complement strand
CCTTAGTGAATTTCTTGATGAACAAATTGCTAGGGCTAGAGAAAAAGAAATTATTGAATCTGAATATGATGATGATAGTGATGATGAAAATATGCCTGTTATTACTGAGGGCTATCTTTTTGATATGGAATCTTCTGCCGCTATTTTTGCTTGCAAAGATAGATATGAGCTTGCGAGGTTATTGCTTCAATGGATTAATGGGTCACTCAGGGTTTTCCCAGTCACGACGTTGTAAAACGACGGCCAGTGAATTGTAATACGACTCACTATAGGAATTCTCTGTTGATCCTGATATAATTACTTTGGTTGAATCTGATCCGTTTTATGGCTATGAATCTGAAACTGTTGTGGCACATCTTACTAAGTTAAATGATATAGCTGCCCTGTTTACTAATGATGAGAGATCGCGTTACTTCTATATACCCAAAATATTTCCGTTCTCAATAAAGGGTGATGCTAAGATATGGTTTAATTCTCTTGATCCTGGTTGTGTGCGTAGTCCCAAGGATATGATTTATTACTTCTCTGCTAAATATTTCCCTGCTCATAAGAAACAAGCTGCTTTGAGGCAAATATACAACTTCATGCAAATTAAAGAAGAGAGTCTCCCACAAGCTTGGGGAGGCTTCTCAAGTTACTTAATTCTTTGCCTGATCATCCTCTTAAGAAACCTGAAATACTTGATATCTTTTATAATGGACTAACCGAAGCTTCCAGAAATTACCTGGATAGTTGTGCTGGTTCTCTTTTCTGGGAAAGAACACCGGATGAAGCTGAAATTCTATTGAATAATATGTTGACAAATGAAAATAATTGGGCACCTCCTGAGCCAGCTCCTGAGCCATCTCCTGCTCCAATTACTGTGCCTATTCCCAAACCAACTCCGAAGAAGAGAGGTGTTCTATTTCTCAATCTCGAAGATATGCAAGAGGCAAAGAAATCTATGAAAGAAAAAGGTATTAAAGCTGAAGACGTTAAGAATTTACCTCCTATTGAAGAAATACATGGTATTAATTCACCACGTGTTGAAGAAACATATGATCTTAATTATTTATTTACTGAAGAACCTCCTAATCCCGATATCCCGACACAGGTAGTAAAGGTAAATTATCTCTATAGATATGATAAAGCTGAAGTCCCTCCTACTAAAATTGCTAGTCAGTGCTTGGATGAGTTTGATAACTTTATGTATAAGCCAGATGACTTCAATGCTTATTTTGGTAGACAATTAAAAGAAAATGCTTATATGATTAGACGCTTGGGTGATTATATAGCTGATATTAAAGGTGAACTTAAACTTGTTAGCAAACATGCTTCTATGGTTACCACTCAAGTAGAATAAGTACTTAAGGCTAAAAAAGAAGTGCTTAATGAAATGAATAGTAAGAAAAATGATTATGTTGTTAGAGTGGCTACTAGAACTGGTAGAATGACTCAGGAACCTTTGTATCCTAAAGGCCACCCTAAGAGAATTGAGCAAGATTCTCAAAGAAATAATATTGATGTTCCTAGTTCTTCTAAAAAGAAGAAGAAGAAAAATGATAGAACTGTGCAAACATCTAGTGAACCTATTGCTGAACCACCTGATAATCCAAATGATATATCTATGTCTGATGCTGAAACACAATCTGGTAATGAACATGAACCTGGTAAAAATAGTAATGATAATGATGTAGAAATTGAACCTGCTGTTGATCTTGATAACCCACAATCAAAGAATCAACATTATGATAAAGGAGACTTTGTTGCTAGGAAACATGGTAAAGAAAGGGAACCTTGGGTTCAGAAACCCATTCCTTTTCCTTCGAAACCATCCAAGAAAAAGGATGATGAGGATTTTGAGCGCTTTGCTAAAATGATTAGGCCTATCTTTTTGCGTATGAGGTTAACTGATGTGCTCAAAACAAATCCTTATGCTAAATATATGAAGGTTATCATTACTATTAAAAGAGAGATACCGGAAGCTGAGATTTCCACCATGCTTGCTAATTATACTTTTAAGGTTGGAATACCAAAGAAACTTGGAGACCCCGGAGTACCTACTATACCTTGCTCCATTAAAAGAAATTATATTAAAACTGCTTTATGTGATCTTGGAGCCGGTGTTAGTGTTATGCCTCTCTCTTTATATCGTAGACTTGACTTGAATAAGTTGACACCTACTAAAATATCTTTGCAAATGGCTGATAAATCAACTGCTATACCTGTCGGTATTTGTGAGGATGTGCCTGTTGTGGTTGCAAACATTACTATTTTAACGGACTTTGTTATTCTTGATATTCCCGAGGATGATAATATGTATATTATTCTTGGAAGACCTTTTCTTAATACTGTAGGGGCTGTTATTGATTGCAACAAAGGCAATGTCACTTTTCATGTTAATGGTAATGAGCATACAATACACTTTCCGAGGAAACAACCTCAAGCTCATAGTATCAACTCTATTGGAAAAATTCCATCGATTATATTTGGAGGTTTTGAATTTCCTCTTCCTACTGTCAAGAAGAAATATGATATTCTTATTATTGGGGATGTGCATATCCCCGTTGAGGTAACTTAGTGTTATTCGAAATTTCTCCTGTTTCATGATTATCGGAATGAGTTTGTTAACAAGACTTGATCAACCTTGTTAGTGGATTCTTTTTGATGAGCATGAGATGGATGAAACTAGAAGCACAAACTTCTGTACCCCACTTTTACTTTCTGTTATTTATATTAAATAAAGTGAAAAATAGTATTTCTTGTCTGTTTCCTGACTTATCCGTGCAATATAAAAATATCCTGAAAATAAAGGTCCTCAGAATGCCATGCCAATTTAATATGATTTTTTCGGGAATATTTGAGGATTTACTGTGCAAAAATTACCGCGGGAGGAGCTGCCACCTGGTCACGAGGGTGGTGCCCCCCCCCCTATAGGGTGCGCCCCCTGCCTCGTGGACTCATGATGGCCCTCATCCACTTATTTCAGCACCCATCTTCTTCCTCTATCTCACACAAACCCGAAAAACCAACTCAAGCACGAGTTCGAGCCACTTTTTGCTATGATTTTCGATCTCCTTGCTCAAAGCACCTCTCGTAAAACTGCTTGGGGAGATTGTTCCTTCAGAAAAACAATATGTTTAGGAAGTTGTTCCAAGGTGGTTCCTCTAAGAAGCAAGGACCTAGGATTGCTATGCGCGATGCTGACGAGGATCCACCAAGAGACGCTCCAGTACGGCCCTGCGAATGGCCGTTGGAAAATTTTATGGACCGTGCAGGAATTAAAGAAGAATTCAAAGCATATTTGCTCAATGCCGGTCTTGAGGATTTTGAGGCTAACAAATGCTCCCAGTATCATGATCTCACAAGTTCATTTGTGAGGAGGTTTGAGTATTCATCTTCGCGTAATTCTCCTTCAGTCATGTTTGATCTTTATGACAAATCTTATACCATGGACCTAGAGGATTTCACTCTTTCATGCAAACTTCCATTGTGGGGTAGTGTTAGGGATCCCCCTAAATCTGAATTTAGAAACTTTCTTGCTAGTATAACTGTGGGGGAATCTAGAGATATAACGCAGGCTACCATAGGAAGCATTCACTTTCCTGCTATACATTATTTTGCTCTCTTCATCGGTAGATGCATAAATGCTAAGGATGAAGCATGTCACATGTGTGTCCCTGATCTTATCATTCTTAGGAGTGCTGTATTAGGAGACCAATCTTATCATATGGGAGCCATTGTAGCTCGTAGGTTGCATCATAATAGGCATAATGGAGATTTCTTTGGAGGAATTTATGCAACCCGCTTAGCTCATTTTCTAAAGATAGACATTCGTGAAGGTGATATGGAGTTGCCTCCTGCGTATTTAGATTATGACTCTATGGCTTCGCACCAGTTTGTCGAGAGGCCTGAATCACCTCTCTTATATCGCTTAATTTTTGATAAACGACGTGTTTTCCGTATTACTCTCCCTGCTCCTGCCTTCTTTGATTCACAGATAAAAGGAAAATATGTTATTACCAGAGAGGAGGCAGAAGAGTACGAGAGGAGAGCGGAGGCAGCTCGACTCCACGCTGCAGCACAGCAGGCGATAACCGCTGCACATCAGTATGATCCCAACTATTCCTCCTCATCACAGTACGACCCCAACAACTATTATTATGGATATCCGCCAGGCCAGCCGTGGCCATAGGCCAACTTAGGCCAAAAGCCTAAGCTTGGGGGAGTACATATTTCTCACTGACATTACATTTATGTTCACACCCACTCATTGCTAGATGTCGGTGCTCATACTTTTTCACTTTAATATCCATGCTAGTTTATTTTCTTTTTCCTTCTTTCTTCTTGTGTGTTTGTTAAACCTTAAGAGAAAACCAAAAAAATAGTAGTAGTTTATTTTTCTGCTGTAGTAGTATTAATTAAAAAGAAAACCCAAAAATATTTCCCGTTCTTCTTTTGCTTGTTGGGAGCTTTCCCGTGTAAATAGTTTTATTTCTTTTCTTTTATTTGGGGGTCAGTAGGAGAAGACCATAATTAAATTGTTGAAGTGGCTCTTATATGCATTATTGTTGATTCAACCAAGAGCCCATATTGCCTTGTCTTCTCCTGTTTATTGAATGCTCGCAGATTCTAGCTTAGTCCAATGCACATGCACTCTTATTATTATTCACACCGTTCGGTCGTGCAAGTGAAAGGCAATTGTCGGTGTCAAAACCGGCGGATCTCGGGTAGGGGGTCCTGAACTGTGCGTCTAGGCCGGATGGTAATAGGAGGCAAGGGACATGAAGTTTTACCCAGGTTCTGGCCCTCTCGATGGAGGTAAAACCCTACGTCCTGCTTGATTAATATTGATGATATGGGTAGTACAAGAGTAGATCTACCACGAGATTAGAGAGGCTAAACCCTAGAATCTAGCCTATGGTATGATTGTTGATGTGTATGTTGTCCTACGGACTAAAACCCTTTGGTTTATATAGACACCGGAGAGGGTTAGGGTCACATAGAGTCGGTTACAATGGTACGAGATCTGAACATCCGTATCGCCAAGCTTGCATTCCACGCCAAGGAAAGTCCCTTCCGGACATGGGACGGAGTCTTCAATCTTGTATCTTCATAGTCTAGGAGTCCGGCTTGAAGGTATAGTTCGGCTATCCGAACACCCCCTAATCCAGGACTCCCTCAGTAGCCCCTGAACCAGGCTTCAATGACGACGAGTCTGGCGCGCAGATTGTCTTCGGCATTGCAAGGCGGGTTCCTCCTCCAAGTACTTTATAGAAGATTTTAAACACAAAGATAGTGTCCGGCTCTGCAAAAAAAGTTTTCCACATATTGCCATAGAGAGAATAATATTTACACAAATCTAATCTCCTGATGTATTCCGTAGCGTGACACACCACGGCCAAGCCTTTATCCGAGTCGTTTCATTATCCCACCTCAGCGCGTTATGCGAGGCGGTTTCTTTGGCACGTCTTGTCAAAGCAGAGATCGTGTCCCCTTATTCCGGGATTATCATCAATACGGGCGTGGGTAACCCAACCGCGCCTTTGATTATGGCGCTTGGAGATAAGCGAGTTTCACCAGGCTGGTGGGGACATGTAGTTGCGTCCACCCATATAAGGGGATAAGGATCCACCTTTTCACCCACGCCTTCTTCCTCCTTCGCGTATCCATTCTTGCGCACTCGAGCTCTAGCGCCCAAGTCCGCACTACCACCTCAACCTTCTCCAGTCATGTCCGGAGCGGGAGGCAAGTGGATGGTCTCCTCCGTCACGGAGGGACACATCAAAAAGCTGAGGAAGGCCGGATATCTGGCTAGCGACATCGCGCACCGGCTTCCCGAAAAGGGGCAGCTCATCCCCACTCCTAGGCCCCGTGAGAGGGTGGTATTCCTCCCCCATTTCCTCCACGGACTGGGCATCCCTCTGCATCCATTTGTCCGGGGGCTCATGTTCTACTACGGCCTGGATTTCCATGATCTGGCCCCAAACTTCATCCTCAACATCTCGGCGTTTATCGTCGTCCGCATCCGCCCCCATTTCGGCCTATGGCTTAAGACTTTCAACGTCAAGCCAAAGGTGGTGCACGGCAGCCAGGCGGAGTGCGGCGGTGCCATGGCCAACGTCCTGTGGCTCGAGGGCTCCTTTGTGGAGACCCTAAAGGGGTGGCAATCAGGGTGGTTTTACATCACTGAGCCGCGCGACGCCGAATGGGTCGCACCCCCTGAGTTTCGATCCGGCCCCCCTACGCGGCTCACCTCCTGGAAGGAGACAGGCCTCTCTTCGGGTAAAAAAGGAGAGCTGACCGGACTCCAAACATGCATCCAAACCCAGGTGGACAAGAAGCTCAAGCTTGTCAACGTAGTCCAGGTTATGCTCATCCGCCTGAACCTCCCGTGTCAACGACGGGCCTTCAACCTGTGGGAGTTCGACCCGGCGCAGCATCGAACTCTAAATAGGCTCTTCGACATGACGTACGAAGATGCCTGGAGGATGCTTTTCAAGGGCGCCGAGGCTCCCGCATCCGCTGCCGAGGATCGCGGATTCAGTACTCAGCATCACGCTCATGTGGTAAGCTGTCTTTGTCCTTTTACAGGGTATCCGTTTTTCATAGTTTGACTCTATGCGGCTGAGTTCCCTTATCTTTGATAGGATTGGGAGGTGACATCTGGACAGATCAACTGTCCGGCTCCTTTGCCCGAAGGCCCAGCGGACGCTCGCTTGGCAAAGCTTCTGGTTCCAGCGCCCTATGTGGTGCCGGAAAAGAAGGCCACAAAAAGGGCCACGGGGACTCGAAAGAGTGCCCGGCGCCAGGAGGTGTCGGATTCATCATCCGACGGTCCCGAAGCACCTTCCTCTCATGAAGACGAGGAGGAAGAAGAAGAGACCTCTCCCCCTCCAGCGGGAGGAGAGAAGAAAAGGAAGGCCGCCCTCTCTGAGGAGGCCGGAGGGTCCAAGAAGGGGAAAACCCTTCCTCCGGACTACTCCGATGACGCCGACGACGGCGAAGAGGAGTGGCAGCCCAGGGCCAAGCCCCTGGCAAAATCGTAAGTATCCGGATACCGGAGTAATTCATAGTATTCGTTTATTGCACAGCTTTCCCTTATGTCGAATATGCTTATGCAGCCCACCCAAAGACCTGCTCGACGCGTCGTCGAGCGGCTCACTGGACTCGTCGGAGGTGAACTTGCTTCCGACGGCTTCCTCCCCCCGCCCTATGGACGACACCGAGGTTTTGTCCCAACAGGTTCCAAGCAGGGAGGAGGTGGTCCCGGAGGCGCCGCAAGGCGACCTCCCGGACTCCAGGAGTGAAGGGGATGAATTCCCCCAGGGCTCCAAGTCCGGCTTTAGGCCGGACACCGCTCCGGAACCTTCAAGGGTTCCGGAGTCCGGCGGGGGACCTCCTTCCAAGAGGAGCAATTCCACCATGCCGGCGACCCCCGTCCATCCGGAGGCGCCGGACAATATGTTGGAGGCGCTCCAAGGCGCTTCCATTGATGAGGAGCACCGCGCTATTATGAGTGCGGTGGTCCAGAAGGTTCAGTCCGCCAAGAGCGGACTGACTGAATCTTGTACTAGCCTTTTGACAGGCTTTGAGGTAAGTAAATAATGTGTAAATAATATTACTGCATAGACAGTAGCCCCTGATGCTCTGTTGGGTGTTCAGGAAGAAAAGCCGAATAGAGGATCAAAAAATTCGGAGGAGTCTAACAAAAGGAGTCAATATCCGTGTGCAGGCTTCTCTGCTGGCATCCCCCGTACTCACTGCGGAAGTGGACACGCTGAAGCAGAGCCTTGAGAAGTCCGAGCAAGAGCTCGGGCGTGCCAAGAAGCAGCTCAAGGAGAAGGAAGGTAAGAAATACCTTGGTTGAATATGTATATAAAAAAGGTGCAATTGCAAGAAATGACATGATTAACATGGCTATTGTAGGGGCCACATCTAAGGTGGCGACCCTTAAGCAAGCGCTGCTCGAGGCCGAGAAGAGTGCGGCCACGGAGCGCACCGAGCGAGAGAGGTATGAGGCCGAGGTTGGCAAGGTGCGGCAAGAGCTCCAGGTTCTCATGAAGAAACATGAGAGTTTGGAGCTTGACTCGAAGACGCGAGCGTCCGAGCTCGCGGCGGCTATTGAAAATGCCAAGTCTGCCAAGGCCGAATCCCAGAAGACCCTCCAGGAGTTGGATGAGGTGAAGAAAATAGCGGCGGGTAAGGCATTCTTTATGCAAAGGAAACACGTAAACGTTAGTTACTTGATACTTACCCGAATCCGGAGCTCTCCAGGGGCATTTGCAGATCTTCCCTGGAGTGTATCCGGTGCTGCCGCATTCTATCGAGCCGAGGAGGGCAGCTCGACGGAGAAGGTGTTCTGGTCTCAGTATGCTGAGGCCGGACGCCCTGTGCCCCCGAGCGACCAGCTGAAGTAGCTGGTCGAGCTCCACAAGGCGGCCGAACAGGCCATGAAGGGCCTCCTAGTTCGGCTGTGGCCTGGAGAGGCTCTGCTTGGGAGCTATTTCGGGCTGGTGCGGCGGCTGGTGGAGGCCTGTCCAAGGCTCGAAGTCATCAAGCGCTCCGTCTGTATTGAAGGTGCCCGTAGGGCCTTTGCCCGTGCTAAGGTGCACTGGGGCAGGCTGGATGCGGAGAAGCTTGTGAAGGACGGGCCGCCAACGGGGAAGGAGCATCGCAAGCCCGAAAATTACTATAAGGATGTTCTAAAGGGTGCCCGCCTTGTGGCGGATGAATGTACTAGGGATGTAATTTTTGATTAAAACTCGCTCGTTTGTGTCCTGTGCGCTGAAAACTTGTTCTTATGCGCTGAGCAATGCTGCTTGAATTTAAAATATTACCTTCTGTGCGGCTGTTTATCAATACTGAGAGATGGAGAGTCGTCGGCTTCTGCCCCCTTGCCACTAGTGCTGGGGTGTTTGGGGATAAATCTGGGCGCTCTTTTTCCCATGTTTGGGTCCGTCGAGGGAGGCGCTCAGCCCGACGAACGAGGCAATCGGACTATAATGCATGAACACTCTCACTTAGCCATAGAATTCTATAATTTTAAATTTCGGCGAAGCCCCTAGTATTTGGAAGACCGAGTTCGGGGCGCTATCCACGCCTTGGCCGGACAGAGCCAACTCGTCGCCCTAAGAGGCATAAGTCTTTAGGGACTCGAAAAAACCTCTCGAACAGCGACCAGCTCTTGCTTCATCATGACAGTCAGTTTTAGCTTTCTCCACTGAGGTGCTCGTCCCAGCTCAACTGGGGCACAATCGCAGTGGTTCTCCTAGTGCTACCTTAGCCGATATAGCGGAACGTAAGGCACCAAAACATAGGAGCCGGGCAAACCCAACTATTGACCCAAGACATGATTCGGAGCCGATGCATATAATGCTATAAGTTCGGGGTGCCGCACTTGTGAAAGTGTTCGGACTTCTCACACCATATTGAGGGGTGCTAAAAGTCCCTGGCGTATTTTGGCCGTACCAAGTTGTACGGGTGCAACATGTCGTTAAGGAACATTTATTTATAAAAAGATAGTGCAAAAATAGAGAAAAGCTATGCATTGTTTATGAAAAATAGCTGCGATCAAAGCAGAACGATACAAGTAATGCGATAAACGAAAAGTTGGACTATTTAACATGTCTGCTCCAGGGGCAAGCTGCAGAATAGTATGTGAAACAGGTATACTGCTCGTGATAGAGACCACCTGGGATTTCCGTAATGCGGCATGGCTTGTCTGCTTCCCTGATTCTTGCATCGATTGTGCAGCAATTGAACTGCCGAACAGGCCTTCCGAAGAGTAGAGTCCTGGAAGTAAGAGAAAAGTAAAAAATCGGCAGCCCCTGGTGCGGTTTAAGCCGTGTTTTGGGCGTGCCGTGATGGTGCCCCTCCCCCTATGCCCATGGTATTTCTAGAGCGTAATTATGTACGCGAAGTACTGGCGTCACCTTTTTGCTAGGGTTGGGGTTGGGCCGCATTGCTACACCTGCTCGGAACGTGCCAGGCGGTCTTGTTGTAGGTTACTCCAGGCGCGCTTGACGGTGTTCGGGCGTTTAATGGCTGGACTGGAGAACTGCCTGGAGAGGCTGCTTTGTACTTCTGCTGCAAGGGCCGCCGTGTGCTCCTCCGTTCGGAGGGAGCGTTCGGTGTTTCCATTAACCGTAATTACTCCACAAGGGCCTGGCATCTTGAGCTTGAGGTATGCATAGTGTGGTACCGCATTGAATTTGGCGAATGCGGTTCGTCCGAGCAGTGCATGATAGCCACTGCGGAATGGGACTATGTCGAAGACCAATTCCTCGCTTCGGAAATTATCCGGGGATCCGAAGACCACTTCAAGTGTGATTGAGCCTGTACAGTTGGCCTCTACACCTGGTATTACGCCTTTAAAGGTCGTTTTGGTGGGCTTAATCCTCGAGGGATCGATGCCCATTTTTTGCATTGTGTCCTGGTAAAGCAGGTTCAGGCTGCTGCCGCCGTCCATGAGGACTCTAGTGAGATGAAATCCGTCAATAATTGGGTCTAGAACCAATGCGGCAAATCCGCCATGACGGATGCTAGTGGGATGGTATCTTTGATCAAAGGTGATCGGGCAGGA
Organism: Triticum urartu; assembly: GCF_003073215.2. Lineage (NCBI taxonomy): Eukaryota > Viridiplantae > Streptophyta > Magnoliopsida > Poales > Poaceae > Triticum > Triticum urartu. Next base: position 402,007,259 of record NC_053022.1, on the reverse strand, counting down.
GGACCATGGGTTGAACTTTGGGGCGACTGGCTCTACCGCGTATACGTCCCTTAACGCGCGCTTCCGCTACCTTTTTGGGACGTGGGTGGCATATATCATGTTCACCGTCCGCACTTGTGGGGGAAAACCCTTCTATCCATTGTTGTTCGGCGACCGGGGCTCCTCGTCGTCATCGCTATGCAGCCCCTTATCTTCATTGTCGGCGCTTAACTTGCCTGCCTGCTTGAACACCCAACAATCCCTGTTGGTGTGATTGGCCGGCTTTTCGGGGATGCCATGTATTTGGCACAAGCGGTCGAGTATTCGGTCCAAGCTGGACGGGCCCCTAGGATTCCTTTTGAATGGTTTTTTCCGCTGACCGGATTTAGAGCCTCTGAATCCGGCATTAACTGCCGTATCCTCAGCATTGTCGCCGTTAATGCGGCGCTTCTGCTTGTTGCGACGCGACCTGCCACTAATGTCCCTGGTGTCCGAACTACCAGGGTTCTTGGTTATATTGTTGCTGCGAGCAAGCCAGTTTTCTTCTCCCGCGCAAAAGTGGGTCATGAGTGTCGTGAGTGCTACCATGGATTTCGGCTTTTCCTGTCCAAGGTGCCGGGCCAGCCACTTGTCACGGATATTATGCTTGAAGGCTGCTAGGGCCTCAGCGTCCGGACAGTCGACTATTTGATTTTTCTTTGTTAGGAACCGTGTCCAGAATTGCCTGGCCGATTCCTCTGGCTGCTGAATTACATGACTTAGGTCATCGGCGTCTGGGGATCGCACATAAGTGCCCTGGAAATTGTCGAGGAATGCGGCTTCCATGTCCTCCCAACAACTGATTGATCCTGTTGGCAAGCTGTTGAGCCAATGCCGAGCTGGTCCTTTAAGCTTGAGTGGGAGGTATTTGATGGCGTGAAAATCGTCACCGCGGGCCATGTGGATATGAAGGAGATAATCCTCGATCCATACCGCAGGGTCTGTTGTGCCATCATATGATTCGATGTGTACGGGTTTGAAACCCTCGGGGATTTGATGATCCATTATTTCGTCTGTAAAGCACAGTGGGTGTGCGGCGCCTCTGTACTGGGCAATATCATGACGTAGCTCCAATGAGTTTTGTCTACTGTGTTCGGCCCTGCCGAATTTGTGGCCGGCGTGACAGTTATCATCTCGAGCCGTGGGGTGCCCACGCGATCCGTAGATCGATCGTGTTTGCCTTGCCTTGTCCTCCAGCATGTCTCGTAAGTCCGGCACATATTCCCGTGCCTTGGTATTGGGTGTGGCTTGAGTGGAGGGCCGGGAGGCCTCTCTGTCGCGGCCATGAGGTGGCCGTTTGGCCGCATCAAGTGCTTCCTCCTCTAATTGGGGTAGCAACCTACGCTTTGGGTAACTCTTGGAGGGGCGTTCGAGTTTATGCTCTTCGGCCGCAAGGACTTCGGTCCATCTGTCAACCAACAAATCTTGATCAGCTCGGAGCTGTTGCTGTTTTTTCTCGAGGCTTCTTGCCATGGCCATAAGCCTGCGTTGGAAACGCTTTTGCTCGACGGGATCCTCTGGCATGACGAATTCGTCATCGTCCAGGCTTGCCTCGTCTTCGGAGGGAGACATATAATTATCGTCCTCGACCTCTCTGTCTGTCGCTCTCTCATGAGGGCTGGTTTCTCCATCCTCCTGTGCTAAACCTTGCTGGAGGGGGTTTTCTTCGGCACTCTCCGGAGTATTATTATCTCCCATGTTGGAATCGCCGTTTTTGTGTTGGCGGGATTTTGAGTTGCGCCGCTGACGCCGACGCTTGGGCTGTTTCTTGGAGGGGTCATCCTCCACTGTTCCGTCGCCCTCTCCCTCTTTGGGGGTGTCCACCATGTATATGTCATATGACGAGGTGGCTTTCCAGGGCCTAGTAGGCGCTGGTTCTTCATCATCTCCTTCATCGGCATCCATACCGTCGATGTCTTCGGAGTCGAAGTCGAGCATGTCGGTTAAGTCGTCGAAAGTGGCTACAAAGTGGGTGGTCGGTGGGTTTTGAATTTCTTCATCGTCCGTACCCCAACCTTGCTGACCGTAGTCCGGCCAGGGCTCTCCTGATAAAGAGAGAGACTTCAGTGACTTCAGGATATCGCCGAAAGGCGAGTGCTGAAAGACGTCCGCGGCCGTGAACTCCATGATCGGTGCCCAATCGGATTCGATCGGCAGGGGTGCGGAGGGTTCGGAGTTCGGAGAAGAATCCGGCTCCGTGGAGTCACGAGTCTCACAGAGTACGGGGCTGGTGTTCAGCTCAACCGCCGTTGGGATCACGGCCCCCGAGGTGGCATCCAACCGCCCATCCTCGATCGGTGCGGTTGGCTCCGAACTAAGGGTCGGAGCCGATGCGGGTGCGGCCTCCAGGGCACTGTTCGGCGGAAGAGCTAGATCATGCTCGTCGTGACAGTGCGGCGCGCTCGGTGGTGGTTCGAGTCCGTCGAAGATCAAGTCCCCGTGGATGTCAGCCGTGTAGTTTAAATTTCCGAATCTGACCTGACGGCCAGGGGCGTAGCTTTCGAGCTGCTCTAGATGGCCAAGTGAATTAGCCCACAGTGCGAAGCCGCCAAAGACGAAGATTTGTCTGGGGAGGAAGGTCTCACCCTGGACCGCATCGCCATTGATGATCGTAGGAGCCATCGGGCCTGACGGCGACGGCACAGGGGAACTCTCAATGAAAGCACCAATGTCGGTGTCAAAACCGGCGGATCTCGGGTAGGGGGTCCCGAACTGTGCGTCTAGGCCGGATGGTAACAGGAAGCAAGGGACACGAAGTTTTACCCAGGTTCGGGCCCTCTCGATGGAGGTATAACCCTACATCCTGCTTGATTAATATTGATGATATGGTAGTACAAGAGTAGATCTACCACGAGATTAGAGAGGCTAAACCCTAGAAGCTAGCCTATGGTATGATTGTTGATGTGTATGTTGTCCTACGGACTAAAACCCTCCGATTTATATAGACACCGGAGAGGGTTAGGGTTACATAGAGTCGGTTACAATGGTAGGAGATCTCAACATCCGTATCTCCAAGCTTGCCTTCCACGCCAAGGAAAGTCCCTTCCGGACACGGGACGGAGTCTTCAATCTTGTATCTTCATAGTCCAAGAGTCCGGCTTGAAGGTATAGTTCGGCTATCCGAACACCCCCTAATCCAGGACTCCCTCAGCAATTATCATGATATATGATGGACTGACTGAGGTGAGAAAAGATGGAATGAACTCGACCTTTTTTGTTTTTGTAAATATGATGAGTCCCTCGTTCTTGATTCAGCTTATTATGAATAAACATGTTTGCAATGACAATTAGAGATCATAGTTGCTTGTGCCATGCTTGATTAGCTATGAGTTATAATGGTTTACCTTGTATGCCAACATGCTATTGAGATGATTATGATGTGGTATGATGGGGTGGTATCCTCTTTTGAATGATTTGAGTGACTTGACTTGGCACATGTTCACGCATGTAGTTGAAAAAAAATCAACATAGCCTTCACGATATTTATGTTCATGATGGATTATATCCTATTCATTCTTGCATCCAATGTTTATTAATTTTAATGCATGTACATGGCTGTTGTCGCTCTCTAGTTGGTCGCTTCCCAGTCTTTTGTTAACCTTCACCTGTACTAAGCGGGAATACTGCTTGTGCATCCAATCCCTTAAACCCCAAAGTTATTCCAGATGAGTCCACCATACCTTCCTATATGCGGAATCTACCTGCCGTTCCAAGTAAATTTGTATGTGCCAAACTCTAAACCTTCAAATAAACATTCTGTTTTGTATGCTCGAATAGCTCATGTATCAACAAAGGCTGTCCTTATCTTCCGTGTTAGGCGGGTTATTCTCAAGAGGAGTGGACTCCGCTCCTCACTCGCGAGAAAATGGCTGGTCACCGGGATGCCCAATCCCATGCTTTATGCAAACTAAATCAAAATTAATTGCAAACAAAACTCCCCCTGGGACCTGATGTATGTTGGAGGCACTCGTTGTTTCGAGCAAGCCATGGATTGATGCTTGTTGGTGGAGGGGGGTATAAACTTTACCATTCTGTTTGGGAACTGCCTATAATGTGTTTAGCATGGAAGATATCGCCATCTCTTAGTTGTTACGTTGACAATGAAAGTATACCGCTCAAAATACAACTTATCTCTATTTCAAAACTGAGCTCTGGCACCTCTACAAATCCCTGCTTCTCTCTGCGAAGGGCCTATCCATTCACTTTTATGTTGAGTCATCACCCTCTTATTAAAAAGCACTAGCTGGAGAGCACAGCCGTCATTTGCATTCATCACTGTTAATCTATATTGGGTATGACTATAATTGGATCTCTTTTACCATGAATTACAATGTCTAGTCAGTCCTTGATCTTTAAAGGTGCTCTGCATTTATGTTTTGCGGTCTCAGAAAGGGCTAGCGAGATACCATCTTGTTATATCATATTATGATTGTTTTGAGAAAGTGTTGTCATCCGAGATTTATTATTATGACTTGCTAGTTGATTATGCTATTGATATGAGTAATTGTGAGACCTGGGAATTATTGCAAATGTGGTTAGTTATGATCTATGCTGAAAACTTGAATGCTGGCTTGACATAGTTACAACAACAAGAGCAAACAGAGTTTGTAAAAGTTTTTATTTCTTTCTTTCAGTTTGTCAACTGAATTGCTTGAGGACAAGCAAGGGTTTAAGCTTGGGGGAGTTGATACGTCTCCGTCGTATCTACTTTTCCAAACACTTTTGCCCTTGTTTTGGACTCTAACTTGTATGATTTGAATGGAACTAACCCGGACTGACGCTGTTTTCAGAAGAATTGCCATGGTGTTATATTATGTGCAGAAAACAAATATTCTCGGAATGACCTGAAACTTCATTGAACATCTTAGAAAAAACAATAAAAAATCCTCGCCAAAGATGAAGACCAGGGGGCCCACACCCTTCTCACGAGGGTGGGGGGCGCCCCCTAGGGCGCGCCCCCCTACCTCGTGGCCCCCCTGGAAACCCTCCGACGCCAACTCCAACTTAATATATTTGCTTTCGGAGAGAAAAAAATCAGAGAGAAGAAATCATCGCGTTTTACGATATGGAGCCGCCGCCAAGCCCTAAAACCTCTTGGGAGGGCTGATCTGGAGTCCGTTCGGGGTTCCGGAGAGGGGGATTCGTCGCCGTCGTCATCATCAGCCATCCTCCATCACCAATTTCATGATGCTCACCGCCGTGCGTGAGTAATTCCATCGTAGGCTTGCTGGACGGTGATGGGTTGGATGAGATTTATCATGTAATCGAGTTAGTTTTGTCAGGGTTTGATCCCTAGTATCCATTATGTTCTGAGATTGATGTTGCTATGACTTTGCTATGCCTAATGCTTGTCACTAGGGCCCGAGTGCCATGATTTCAGATCTGAACCTATTATGTTGTCATGAATATATGTGAGTTCTTGATCCTATCTTGCAAGTCTATAGTCACCTACTATGTGTTATGATCCGGCAACCCCGAAGTGACAATAATCGGGACCACTCCCGGTGATGACCATAGTTTGAGGAGTTCATGTATTCACTATGTGCTAATGCTTTGTTCCGGTTCTCTATTAAAAGAAGGCCTTAATATCCCTTAGTTTCCAATAGGACCCCGCTGCCACGGGAGGGTAGGACAAAAGATGTCATGCAAGTTCTTTTCCATAAGCACGTAGGACTATATACGGAATACATGCCTACATTACATTGATGAATTGGAGCTAGTTCTGTGTCACCCTATGTTATGACTATTACATGATGAACCGCATCCGGCATAATTATCCATCACTGATCCGGTGCCTATGAGTTTTCCATATACTGGTTTTCGCTTATTTACTTTCTCGCTGCTACTGTTACAATCACTACAAAATACCAAAAACATTACTTTTGCTGTCTTTACTTTTGTTACCGCTACCACCACTTTCATATTACTTTGCTACTAAACACTTTGCTGCAGATACTAAGTTTCTAGGTGTGGTTGAATTGACAACTCAGCTGCTAATACTTGAGAATATTCTTTGGCTCCCCTTGTGTTGAATCAATAAATTTGGGTTGAATACTCTACCCTCGAAAGCTGTTGCGATCCCCTATACTTGTGGGTTATCAAAGACATGAAGGCCGAAGACTGTATCTGTGTCCGGATTCGACTCTCCTTGGCATGGAAGGCAAGCTTGGCGACCGACTATGAAGATTCCTTCTTATGTAACCGACTCTATGTAAACCCTAGATCCCCCTGGTGTCTATATAAATTGGAGGGGTTAGTCTGGAAAGGATATACTCATTACCATAGTCATACATGCTAGGCTTTTAGGGTTAATCCATTACGATCTCGTGGTAGATCAACTCTTGTAAACACTCATATTCATCAAGATCAATCAAGTAGGACGTAGGGTATTACCTCCACAGAGAGGGCCCGAACTTGGGTAAACATCGTGTCCCCCGTCTCCTGTTACCATCGATCCTAGACGCACAGTTCGGGACCCCCTACCCGAGATCCGCCGGTTTTGACACCGACAAAGACCACCTTTTGTCAGGATAACTTGTACTAGTTGTCTCCCTTCAAATTTGGCTGTTGTTGGATCCCTTCCCGCCTACATTTGGGAAGAGGGCCATGGCCTCTATAAATAGGACTAGCCACCACAGTAGGAGACAACTGATCTGGGAGAGAACTGGTCTAGGACCATTCAGATCATCATCAACCACACAAGCTCACCGAGCTCAAGGACACCTCTCCTCAGGAGGTTGTTCTTTCCTTGTACTTGTTCATCCTCAGCCCAAGGGGTAATCCACCACACCACACTGGAGCATGGTATTACACCACATCGGTGGCCCGAACCAGTATAAACCATGTGTCCTTTGTTCTGCAAGTTCGGCGCGCTAAGCTTTGAGAGTGTGGTGAGAGCGTGAGCTAGGGGGAGGAGAGATCTTCGTGCGCACCCCAGAGTTTGAACCTCAAGGGTTTTGCCGGAACCCGAAATCCAACATTTGGTGCGCCAGGTAGGGGTGCGCTGAAGCTTTCCTTCCGTTGATCCACGTTCCACCGTTCCACTACATCCATGGCAGACGCACGTCGAGCCCACGCCGAGCGCCGGGCCACCCTCGCCGCCCGTGTCGCTCAGACGGCCCCTGTCGGCGGGCCTTCACGTCGTTCTCCATCACCTGTTGCCAAACGCTGCTACCGGCCCGGCAGCAAACGAGCAGCAAGCATCATCACCACACCCCTCCATGCGGCGGGACGGCCGCACCGCCACCCCGTCGCTAACTCGGGCTAGCTCATCGTCCCACGCTTGTCCCACGCCCACCGATGCGTAGGCTGCGTTGCTCATGGCGCGCGAGCTCCTGTGTTACTGCCCGGTTGACGACCTCTATGAGGACTGGCTAGACCGCATCACCGAGCTCGTCAGCGCTGCTGGGGGCTCTCCTGCACCATCCCTCTCGCTGCCTCGCCTACCTCCAGCCGCGAGCGACGTAGCTCATGGGGCGCCTCCACCTCCTCCGCATCAAGACGGTGTCCTCGCCCCAAGACGCGCGGTTCCGCGGCGTGATCCGCTACGCCGTGTGCCCGCGCATGAAGAAGGAAGCTGCCAGGAGGTCCCTTGACCGCAAGGAAACGCTCCAGCGCTCCCGGCGCCACCACGACAAGACCGTGTGCCGCCTGCGGCGGTGGTGCGCGGACATCAAGGGCAGGCTCCGCCCCTGCAGAGGGCCCCGGTGGCCACAACAGGTTGCCACGCCTTCACTCTCGAGCTGTGCATCGTCGTTTGGCCAGGCAAGTTCAAGCCGAACCAGCCTCCACGCTACGACGACACCCCCGACCCCGCGGAGTTCCTATAGCTCTACGAGCCGAGCATCGAGGCGGCCAATGGCGACGAAAAATTCATGGAGAACTGGTTTCCCATGGCTCTCAAGGATGGCGCTCGCTCGTGGCTCCTGAACCTGCCTGCGGGATCAATCTCCTCCTGGGGTGAGATGCGCGACCGCTTCATCGCCAACTTCCAGGGCACTCGCGACCACCCTCCGGCCACGGGTGACCTGTGCCGCATCAAGAAACAACCGGGAGAGGCCCTGCAGAAGTACATCCAGCGCTTCAACAACGTTCGCCTCAAGATCCCCAAGGTGACGGACGAGGCCATCATCTCAGCGTTTTCCGATGGCGTCCGGGATGTCAAGATGAAGGAGGAGCTTGCCATCCACGAGGAGCTATGCACACCTCTAGAGATGTTCAACATAGCGACCAAGTGCGCAAGAGCTGAGAAAGGGCGTCTCTCCCTCCTCGAGCTCCCTGCTGCCGACTGAGAGGAGAAGAAAGCCAAGGTCAAGGACGTGAAGTGCAAGGGAGTAGCCGTGCTTGCGGCGGAGCCGGACACGAAGCACGGCTGGGACCACCCCGAGTCGTCCAAGAGCAGCCGTCTGTTCTGCGCCTTCCACAACGTACACAACCACAACACCAATGATTGTCAAGAGCTCAGGGCCATCTGAGATGGATGCTTCAGTCAATGCCCCAAGCGCAACGACCAGGGCTACAGCCGACGAGGAGGACGATGTGGAGGACGCTGGGACGACCGCGGCCCCTGCCAGGAGTGGCGCGACCGGCCTCGTGAGGACCACTGGTAGGAGCAGCCTCATGAGGGCGCCTGGCGTGACCAGCCTCGCGAGGACCGTCCTCAGGGCAATCCTGGCCTCCCTCCGGTGCCGCCACCACCAAGAAGGAATGACAACCACCATCGGGACGAGGGGACTGGGGGCTTCCAGGAGCCACGCGCCATCACTTGCATCTTGGGCGGTGCTCAGGCCCCGTGTTGGTGTCAAAACCGGCGGATCTCGGGTAGGGGATCCTGAACTATGCGTCTAGGCGGATGGTAACAGGAGGTGGGGGACACGATGTTTACCCAGGTTCGGGCCCTCTTGATGGAGGTAATACCCTACGTCCTGCTTGATTGTTCTTGATAATATGAGTAGTACAAGAGTTGATCTACCACGAGATCGAAGAGGCTAAACCCTAGAAGCTAGCCTATGGTATGATTGTTGTTCCTGGTCCTACGGACTAAACCCTTCGGTTTATATAGGCACCGGAGGGGGCTAGGGTTACATAGAGTTGGTTACAAGGAAGGAGATCTACATATCCGTACTGCCAAGCTTGCCTTCCACGCCAAGGAGAGTCCCATCCGGACACAGGACGAAGTCTTCAATCTTGTATCTTCATAGTCCAATAGTCCGGCCAAAGGATATAGTCCGGCTGTCTGGATACCCCCTGTAGGATCGAAAGTATGTCTAGAGGGGGGTGATTAGACTACTTGACCAAATAAAAATCTAGCCTTTTCCCAATTTTAGTTCTTGGCAGAATTTAGCTATCTTAGTAATAGTCAAGCAATCTCCACACAATTCAAGCAAGCATGCAAAAGAGTATATGAGCAGCGGAAAGTAAAGCACGCAACTTGCAAGAATGTAATGGGAAGGGTTTGGAGGATTCAAACGCAATTGGAGACACGGATGTTTTTGTCGTGGTTCCGATAGGTGGTGCTATCGTACATCCACGTTGATGGAGAGTTCAACCCACTGAGGGTAACGGTTGCGCGAGTCCACGGAGGGCTCCACCCACGAAGGGTCCACGAAGAAGCAACCTTGTCTATTCCATCACGGCCGTCGCCCACGAAGGACTTGCCTCACTAGCGGTAGATCTTCATGAAGTAGGTGATCTCCCTGCCCTTACAAATTCCATGGTTCAACTCCACAATCTTGTCGGAGGCTCCCAAGTGACACCTAGCCAATCTAGGAGACACCACTCTCCAAGAAGTAACAAATGGTGTGTTGATGATGAACTCCTTGCTCTTGTGCTTCAAATGATAGCCCCAACACTCAACTCTCTCTCACAGGGTTTGGATTTGGTGGAAAGAAGATTTGAGTGGAAAGCAACTTGGGGAAGGCTAGAGATCAAGATTCATATGGTTGGAATGGAATATCTTGACCTCAACACAAGTGTAGGTGGTTCTCTCTCAGAAAATGTGTATTGTAAGTGTAGGTATGTTCTGATGGCTCTCTTTTCGAATGAAGAGTGGGTGGGGGGTATATATAGCCTCCACACAAAATCTAACCGTTACACACAATTTGCCAAACTCGGTGGGACTGAATGGTTAAACTATGTCGGACCGATTCAGCAAACCTAGTGACCGTTAGGATTTTCGGTGGGACTGAGATGCAACTCGGTAGGACCGATATGGTTAGGGTTAGGGCATAACGTAATCTCGGTGTGACCGATTACACAAACTCGGTAGGACCGATTTTGGTAATAAGCTAACCAGAGAGTTGGTCAGGTAAACTCGGTGGGACCGATTCGCTCATCTCGGTGAGACTGAAGTGTTACAAAAGGGAAACAGAGAGTTTACATTGCAATCTCGGGGGGACCGATCACTCATCTCGGTAAGACCGAAACGTTATGAAGGGAAACAGAGAGATTACAATCCCATCTCGGTGAGACCAAGATCCCTTTCGGTGAGACCGATTTTCCTAGGGTTTGTGGCAGTGGCTATGACGTTTGAAACTCGGTGGCGCCGGATAGAAAGAATCGGTGGGGCCGAGTTTGACTTTTGGTTTAGGTCATATGTGGGTGTGGGAAGGTAGTTGAGGGTTTTGGAGCATATCACTAAGCATTTTGAGCAAGCAAGCCATTAAGCAACACCTCATCCCTCCTTGATAGTATTGGCTTTTCCTATAGACTCAATGTGATCTTGGATCACTAAAATATAAAATGTAGAGTCTTCAGCTTCAAGCAAGAGCCAAACTTTTTGTCCTTAGACCTTTGAGGGATCCACTTTCCTCATCCATGCCATGCCATCCATTCAGCTTTTCCTGAAATATTAATCTTGGAATAATGTTAGCTCAATGAGCTATATGTTGTTAGGAATTACCAAAACCACCCGGGGATAGTTGCACTTTCACCCCCTAATCCAGGACTCCCTCAGTAGCCCCTAAACCAGGCTTCAATGACGATGAGTCTGGCGCGCAGATTGTCTTCAGCATTGCAAGGTGGGTTCCTCCTCCGAATACTTCATAGAAGATTTTGAACACGAGGATCGTGTCCGGCTCTGCAAAACAAGTTCCACATACCACCGTAGAGAGAATAATATTTCCACAAATCTAATCTGCTAACGTACCCCGTAGTGTAACATCACATCACAGCCAGGTCTTTATTCGAATCGTTTTTCATAACCAATCTCAGAGTGTTACATGAGGCGGTTTCCTTGGCACGTTTTGTCGAAGTAGAGATCGTGTCCCTTTTATTATGGGATTCTCATCAATACGGACGTGGGTAACCCAACCGTGCCTATTGGTAGGACTCCTAGATCTTAGGCAAGTCCCAAATGGCCATGAAGAGGACGCTTGATATTCACCCTCTTTATAAAGGGGACAAGGCTTTCTCTTTTTTCCCTCTCGTGCTCAGTCAAATCCTTCCCCCGCCTCGAGTTCTAACACCGAAAACTCAGGTCAGGTGCTTCGGACCTTCAACTATGTCCAGATCCAACCTTCAAGGTCGGTGGATGCCTTCCTCCATCACGGAGGAGGACATCAAGAGGTTGAGAGAGGCCAGATATCTGACCACCGAAATTTCGCATCGCCTGCCCGCCCGAGGGCAGGTCGTCCCTACTCCCGAACCCAACGAGAGTGTCGTGTTCGTCTCCCACTTCCTCCGAGGACTAGGTGAGGGAGTCCTAGATTAGGGGGTCTATCCTTTGGCCGGACTGTTGGACTATGAAGATACAAGATTGAAGACTTTGTCTCGAGTCCGGATGGGACTCTACTTAGCGTGGAAGGCAAGCTAGGCAGTACGGATATGGATATCCCCTCCTTTGTAACCAACCTTGTCTAACCCTAACCCTCTCCGGTGTCTATATAAACCGGAGGGGTTTTAGTCCATAGGACAATAGACAATCATACCATAGGCTAGCTTCTAGGGTTTAGCCTCTCCGATCTCGTGGTAGATAAACTCTTGTAATACCCATATCATCAAGAATAAATCAAGCAGGACGTAGGGTTTTACCTCCATCAAGAGGGCCCGAACCTGGGTAAAACATAGTGTCCCCTACCTCCTGTTACCATCCACCTTAGACGCACAGTTCGGGACCCCCTACCCGAGATCCGCCGGTTTTGACACCGACATTGGTGCTTTCATTGAGAGTTCCTCTTTGTCGTCGTCGTTAGGCTTGATGGCTCCTACAATCATCGATAGCGATGCAGTCCAGGGTGAGACTTTTCTCCCCGGATAGGTCTTTGTGTTCGGCGGCTTCGCACTGCGGGCCAACTCGCTTGGCCATCTGGAGTAGATCAAAAGTTACGCCCCTGGCCACCAGGTCAGGTTTGGAAGCTTAAACTACACAGCCGATATCCGCGGAGACTTGATCTTCGACGGATTCAAGCCTCTGCCTTGTGCGTCACACGGTCACGATGAGTACTATTTAGCTCGACCATGAGACAATGTTTAGGAGATCGCACCGGCAGCCACTCCGACCCTCATTTCAGAGCCAGTTGCGCCGTCCATGGACGGGTGGATGGACCCCTCCACAGAGGCCTTACCCTCAGCGGCGATCGAGTCGAACATTGACCTTACCCTGCACAAGAGCCGTGTTGTCAGACTGCCGGATCCTTCTCCGGCCACGGACTCCGAACCGCCTGCGCCCGTTCCTAGCGAATCCGATTGGGCGCCGATCATGGAGTTTACCTCTGCGGATATTTTTTAGCACTCGCCCTTTGGCGACATACTGAACTCATTAAGGTCTCTCTCCTTGTCAGGAGGATCCTGGCCAAACTATGTCCGGCAGGATTGGGATGCGGATGATGAAGAAATTCGCTGCCCACCCACCACCCACTTAGTAGCCACTGTCGACGACTTAACCGACATGCTCGACTTCGACTCCGAAGTTATCGACGGTATGGACGACGATGCGGGAGACGAAGAGGAACCACCGCCCACAGGGCACTGGACAGCCATCTCATCATACGATATATACATGGTGGACACACCCAAAGAAGGCAATGGCGACGAGACAGCGGAGGATGACCCCTCCGATAAGCAACCCAAGCGCCGATGTCAGCGGCGCCGCTCTAAGTCCCACCAAAGCAAAAGTAGTGATACCAGCACAGGAATTAATAACACTCCGGATAGTGCCGAAGATGGCACCAATCCCCTCCAGCACGATCTAGGACAGGAAGATGGAGAGGCCAGCCCTCCAGAGAGAGCGGCAGATGGAGAGGCGGAGGATGATAATTACATGCCCCCCTCCGAAGACGAGGCAAGCCTCGACGATGTCGAATTCGTCGTGCCAGAGGATCCCGTCAAACAAGAGTGCTTCAAGCGCCGACTTATAGCCACGGCAAATAGCCTTAAGAAAAAGTAGCAGCAGCTTCAAGCTGATCAAGATCTGCTAGCTAACAGATGGATTGAAGTCCTCGCGGCCGAGGAATATAAACTCGAACGCCCCTCCAAGAGTTACCCAAAATGGCGGTTGCTACCCCGACTGGAGGAAGAAGCATATGACGCGGCTGATCGGCCACCTCGTGGCCGCGATAGAGAGGCATTCCATCCAAAAGCTCAGCCTGCACCCCGACGCCATTCAAATAAAAAGGCATGGGGAAATACGCCAGACCTGCGAGACATACTTGAGGACAAAGAAAAACATGCAAGATCGATCTACGGATCACTAGGGCGCGCCACTACGCGAGACGATAAACGTCACGCCGGATACAGTAGAAGTAAATCCGGCCGGGCCGAACACAGCAGGCAAGACCCATTGGAGCTGCGTCGCAACATAGCCCAGTACAGAGGTGCCGCACACCCCTTATGCTTCACAGATGAAGTAATGGATCATCAAATCCCAGAGGGTTTGATTCAAACCCATAAACATAGAATCATACGACGGCACAACAGATCCTACGGTATGGATCGAGGATTTCCTCCTGCATATCCACATGGCACGCGGTGATGATCTACACGCCATTAATTACCTCCCACTCAAACTCAAAGGACCAGCTCGGCATTGGCTCAATAGCTTGCCAGCAGAGTCCATTGGCTGTTGGGAGGATCTGGAAGCCGCATTCCTCGACAACTTTCAGGGCACTTATTTGCGACCACCAGATGCCGATGACTTGAGCCACATAATTCAGCAGCCAGAGGAATCGGCCAGGCAATTCTGGACACGGTTCCTAACAAAGAAAAATCAAATCGTCGACTGTCCGGATGCAGAGGCTCTAGCAGCTTTCAAGCACAACATCCGCGACGAGTGGCTAGCCCGGCACCTTGGTCAGGAAAAGCCGAAATCTATGGCAGCCCTCACGACACTCATGACCCGCTTTTGTGCGGGAGAAGACAGCTGGCTGGCTCGCAGTAACAACATATCAAAGAACCATGGTACATCGGATACCAAGGACGGCAGTAGCAGGTCACGTCGCAACAAACATAAGCGCCACATTAACAGCGACAATACCGAGGATACGGCAGTCAATGCCAGATTCAAAGGCTCTAAACCCGGTCAGCGGAAAAAGCCATTCAAAAGAAGCACTCCGGGCCCGTCCAGTTTGGACCGTATACTCGATTGCTTGTGTAAAATACACGTCACCCCCGACAAACCAGCCAACCACACCAATAGGGATTGTTGGGTGTTCAAGCAGGCCGACAAGTTAATTGCCGAAAACAAAGATAAGGGGCCACATAGCGATGACGAGGAGGAGCCCCGGCAGCCGAATACCGGAGGATAGAAGAGGTTCCCCGCCACAAGTGCGGACGGTGAACATGATATACGCAACCCACATCCCCAAGAGGGAGCGGAAGCGTGCGCTCAGGGACGTATATGCGTTGCAGCCAGTCGCCCCAAAGTTCAAACCATGGTCCTCCTGTCCAATCAGCTTCGATCACAGGGACCACCCCACTAGTATCCGTCATGGCGGATTCGCCGCACTGGTCTTAGAACCAATTATTGATGGATTTCACCTCACTCGAGTCCTTATGGATGGCAGCAGCAGCCTGAACCTGCTTTACCAGGACACGGTGCGCAAAATGGGTATAGACCCCTCAAGGATCAAACCCACAAAAACGACCTTTAAAGGCATCATACCAGGTGTAGAGGCCCATTGCACAGGCTCAGTCACACTGGAAGTGGTCTTCGGATCCTCGGATAACTTCCGAAGCGAAGAGTTAATCTTCGATATAGTCGCGTTCCGCAGTGGTTATCATGCACTGCTCGGGCGAACCGCATTTGCGAGATTCAATGTGGTACCGCATTATGCATACCTCAAGCTCAAGATGCCAGGACCTCAGGGGGTCATTACAATTAATGGAAACACAGAGCGCTCTCTCCGAACGGAGGAGCACACTGCGGCCCTCGCAGCAGAAGCGCAAAGCAGCCTCTTAAGGCAATCCACTAGTTCAGCGTTTAAGGACCCGAACACCTTCAAGTGCGCCCGGAGTAATCGGCAATAGGACTGCCTGGCATGTTCCGAGCTCGCATAGCAATGCGGCCCCCACCCCGGCCCAAGCCAAACGGCGAAACTCCTGCCACGCGTACATAATTACGCATTAAAAATACCATGGGCATAGGTAGGGAGGGGGCACGACTACGGCACACCCCAAGATGCGGCTTAAACCGCACTAGGGGCTTCCCGCTTTGTTATTTTTCTCTCTTTCAGGACATTAATCTCTAGAAACCCTGTCCGGCAGCATGATTGCCGAACACATGATGCAGCAACCAAGGAGGCAGAAAGCTACATCACACCACGGAACTCCCATGTGGATTACGATAACGAGTGAAATACTTTCTTTAATATTATTCCTCAACTTGCCCTTGGAGGGGACATAGTCCTACTTTTTGCTTATCGCACTACCTGTATCATTCTGCTCTAACACACGTTTTTGAATAAACAATACATTGCATTAAGGCTTTTATTGCATTCTTCTTTATATATACGCTAGGGGCTCATACGTCACATCCAGCACCCGTACACTCTGGTACGGCCAATACGCTAGGGGCTCAAGCATACCCCACAATACGGCGTGAGAAGTCCGAACACTTTCGACAGTGTAGCACCCCGAACTTATAGCATTATATGCATCATCTCCGAATCATGTCTTTGGTCAATAGTTGGGTTTGCCCGGCTCCCATGTTTTGGTACCTTACGTTCCGCTATATCGGCTAAGGTAGCACTAGGAGAACTACTGCGATTATGCCCCGGTTCAGCTGGGCTAAGCACCTCAGTAGAGAAAGCTAAAACTGACTGTCATGATAAGGCGAGAGACTGGTCGCTGTTCGAGAGGTTTTCGAGTCCCTAAAGACATATGCCGCTTAGAGCGAGGAGTCGGCCCTGTCCGGCTTAAGGCGTGTATCGCACCCCGAATTCGGCCTTCCGAATACTAGGGGCTTCGCCGAAATTTAAAATTATAGAATTCTATGGCTAAGTGAGAGTGATAACGCATTATAGTCCGATTACCTTGTTCGTTGTGCTGAGCACCTCCCTCGAAGGACCCAACAATGGGAACAAGAGTGCTCAGGTTTATCCCGAACACCCCAGCACTCGTGGCATGGGGGCAGAAGCCGACGACTAGCCATCTCTCAGATTTGATAAACAGCCAAACAGAAGGTAATATTTTAAATCCAGATAAGCGTTGCATAGCGCATATGAAAAAGTTTTCATAATACAGGATTACACGAGCAAGTTCATTCAAATATTACATCTTTTGCACACTCGTCCTCTACGAGACGGGCACCCCTCAGGACACCCTCATAGTACATCTCGGGGTGGCGATGCTCCTTGCCCTGCGGCGGCCCTTCCTTCACCAGCTTCACGGCGTCCATCTTGGCCCATTGCACCTTCACACGGGCGAAAGCCCGGCGTGCACCTTCGATGCAGACGGACCGCTTGATGACTTCCAGTTGTGGGCAGGCATCCACAAGCCGCCTCACCAGGCCGAAGTAGCTATTGGGAAGGGCGTCGCCAGGCCACCTCCGAACTATAAAGCCCTTCACGGCCTGTTCGACCGCCTTATGGAGCTCGACCAGTTGCTTCAGCTGGTCGCTCAGAGGCATCGGGTGTTTGGTCCCAGTATAGTGAGACCAGAACAGCATCTCCATTGAGCTTCCCTCCTCGGCCTGGTAAAACTGTGCGGCATCCAACACGCTGCGGGGCAAATCTGCGAATGCTCCTGGAGAGCTCCGGATTCGGGTAAGTAACAAGTAATTTACTTTCACATGCTTGCTTTGCATATAGAATGCCTTCCCCGCCGCTATCTTCTTCATCGCATCAATCTCCTGGAGGGCCTTTTGGGCTTCGGCCTTGGCACTCTTTGCACTCTCAAGGGCCATGGCAAGCTCGGACTCTCGCGTCTTCAATTCAAGCTCCAATGCCTCGTGCTTCGTCACGAGAGCGTGGAGCTCTTGCTGCACCTCGCCCACCTGTGCCTCATGCCTTTCTCGCTCGGTGCGCTCCTTGGCCACTTTGTTTTCGGCCTCGGATAGCGCTTGCTTCAGGGTTTTGCAATCGCATTCATTTTACATATATCCATAGACTAGGTACTACTTACCTTTGTTCTCCTAGAGCTGCCTCTTGGCAAGGCCGAGCTCTTCCTTAGACCCTTCGAGGTCCTGCTTCAGTGCGGCGACCTCCGCAGTCAGTGCGGCAGAGGCCAGCAGTGAAGCCTGCATACACATATAGACATACTTATATTAGACTCCTGCAATATTGTTTGATCCTCTATTCGGCTTTTCTTTGTGAACACCGAACAGAGCATCAGGGGCTACTGTCTATGCGGTAATATTTCACCTATATTTCAAAAACTTACCTCAAAGCCTGTTAGAAGGCTGGCACAGGCTTCAGTCAGTCCGCTCTTGGCGGACTGAACCTTCTGGACCACCGCACTCATAATAGTGCGATGCTCTTCGTCAATGGAAGCGCTGCGAAGCGCTCCCAGCAGATTGTCCGGTGCCTCTGGATGGGCAGAGGTCACCGGCACAGGCGTCTTGCCCCTCTTGGAAGGAGGCCGCCTGCCCGAGTCCGGAACCACTGGAGGTTCCGGCGCGGTGTTCGGCTGAGGGCCAAACTCGGAGCCCTCGGGGGCTTTGCTCCCCCTGCTCCCGGAGTCCGGAAGGTCGCTTTGAGGCGCCTCCGGGACTGTCTCCCCTCGACTCGGTGCCTCTTGAGACAATACCTCGGCGTTGTCCGTAGGGCAAGGGGAGGTGGCAGTCGGAAGTGGATCGCTATCCATATCCGACGAGCCCAGGGAGCCGTCCGACGATACGTCGATACGGGCTCGTGGCGGTCTGCATAATCATAATTCGGCGTTAGGAGAAGCAGTGCGACAAAGGTATGCTATGAATTACTCTGGCATCCGAATACTTACGACTTCGCCAGGGGCTTGGCCCTGAGCAGCCACTCGTCTTCGCCTTCGGCGGCGGTGGTGGAGTAGTCCGGAAGAAGAGTCCTTCCCTTCTTGGACCCTTCGGCCCCCCCGGTTGGGGCGGCCTTCCTTTTCTTGTCTCCCCCGACTGGAGGGGGAGCATCTTCATCTTCCTCCTCGTCTTCGGGAGAGGAGTGCATCGCAGAGTTATCGGACGATGAGTCTGATAACACCTGGCGTCGGGAACTCTTTCGGGTTCCCTTGGCCTTCTTGGTCTTCTCCGGCACCTTGTAAGGAGCTGGAGTCAGCATCTCCGTCAGGAGAGCGTCCGCAGTGTCTTCGGGCAGAGGGGCCGGACAGTTAATCTGCCCCGATGTCTCCACCCAGTCTTGTCAAAGGCATGGAGCTCAGACCCCGCACATGATTAAGCTAGGGGAAATAAAATATCCTACCGGATGTATAGAACTCACCGAATGCGCTGGGCGCTTCGCGCTTAGCCCTCAGTCCTCGGTGAGAGAGGGAGGGACCTCGGCGCCCTTGAACAGCACCTTCCAGACATCCTTGTGCATTGTGTCGAAGAGGTCGCTCAGAGTCTGGTGCTGGGCCGGGTCGAACTCCCACAAGTTGAAGTCCCGTGTTGGCACGGGAGGATCCGGCGGATGAGCATGACCTGGACTATGTTGACAAGCTTGAGCTTCTTGCTTGTCATGTTCAGGATACATTTCTGGAGTCCGTCCAGCTCCATCGATGAACCCCACGACAAGCCCTTCTCTTTCCAGGAAGGGAGCCATGTAGGGAATCTGGATCGAAACTTGGGGGCAGCCACCCATTTGGTGTCGCGCGGCTCGGTGATGTAGAACCACGCCGATTGCCACCCCTTTATGGTCTCCACGAAGGAGCCTTCAAGCCATATAATGTTGGGCATCTTGCCCACCATGGCTCCGCCGCATTCTGCTTGTTGGCCGCCCACCACCTTCGGCTTGATATTGAAGGTCTTTAGCCATAGGCCCAAGTGGGGGCAGATGCAGAGGAAAGCCTAACCGACGACGATGAACGTTGAAATGTTGAGGATGAAGTTCGGAGCCAGATCATGGAAGTCCAGCCCGTAGTAGAACATGAGACCATGGACGAATGGATGGAGGGGAAACCCCAGTCCACGGAGGAAGTGGTGGAGGAAAACTACCCTCTTGTGAGGTTCCGGGGTAGGGACGATCTGCCCCGCAGCAGGCAGCCGATGCGCGATATTCGCGGCCAAGTATCCGGCTCCGCGCAGCTTCTTGATGTGTCCCTCCGTAACGGAGGAAGCCATCTATTTGCCTCCCGCTCCGGACATGATTGGAGAAGTTTGAGGGGAAGGATGTGGACTTGGGCGTTGGGGCTCGAGTGTGCAAGAATGGATGAGCAAGGAGGAAGAAGGCGTGGGTAGAAAAAGGTTAAACCTTGTCCCTTTATAAGGGCGGCCGAAACTATGCGCCCCCACTAGCCTGGTAAAACTCGCTTGTCCCCCAAGCACCGTAATCGATGGCGCGGTTGGGTTACCCACGCCCGTATTGATGAGAATCCCGTAATAAGGGGGACACGATCTCTTCTTTGACAAGACGTGTCAAGAAATTGCCTCGCGTTATGTGCGGGGCTAGTTAAAGGAAATGGTTCGAATAATCACCGGGCCATGGCATAATGTCATGTTGCCAAAACATGTCAGCAGATTAGATTTGTGGAAATATTATTCTCTCTACGGTGGTATGTGGAAATTATTTTGCAGGGTCAGACACTATCCTTGTATTCAAATTCTTCCGTGGTGTATTTGGAGGAGGAACCCGCCTTGCAATGCCGAAGACAATACTGCGCGCCGGACTCATCGTCATTGAAGTCTGGTTCAGGGGCTACTGAGGGAGTCCTGGATTAGGGGATCTTCGGATAGCCGGACTATATCCTTTGGCCGGACTGTTGGACTATGAAGATACAAGATTGAAGACTTCGTCTCGTGTTCGGATGGGACTCTACTTGGCGTGGAAGGCAAGCTAGGCAGTACGGATATGGATATCCCCTCCTTTGTAACTGGCCTTGTGTAACCCTAACCCTCTCCGGTGTCTATATAAACCGGAGGGGTTTTAGTCCGTAGGACAACAGGCAATCATACCATAGGCTAGCTTCTAGGGTTTAGCTTCTCCGATCTCGTGGTAGATCAACTCTTGTAATACCCATATCATCAAGAATAAATCAAGTAGGACATAGGGTTTTACCTCCATCAAGAGGGCCCGAACCTGGGTAAAACATCGTGTCCCCTGCCTCTTGTTACCATCCGCCTTAGACGCATAGTTCGGGACCCCCTACCCGAGATCCGCCGGTTTTGACATCGACACTAGGCCTCGCTCTGGATCCCTTTGTTAGGGGTCTTATGTTCTATTATGGGCTAGATTTTCACGATCTGGCCCCGAATTCCCTTCTTCACATTTTGTCATTTATTGTCGTATGTGAGGCCTTCCTCCGCATTACCCCTCACTTCGGCATGTGGCTCAAGACCTTCGATGTGAAGCCGAAGATGATCGAGGGGAAGCACGCAGCGTGCGGAGGCGCTTTAATAAGCAAAATTGCTGACTCTCCATGGCCTGAGGGTAGCTTCCCAAAG
Source organism: Triticum urartu (assembly GCF_003073215.2). NCBI lineage: Eukaryota > Viridiplantae > Streptophyta > Magnoliopsida > Poales > Poaceae > Triticum > Triticum urartu. The sequence continues at coordinate 401,986,243 of NC_053022.1, read as the reverse complement.
GTGTCCGGATTGTGGCAGCGGGAGTGGTTCTACATCACAGCTCCCTGAAGTGCCAAGTGGGTAGCTGCCCCCACCTTTCGCTCAGGCCCCCACCATAACTGACGTCATGGATCAGCAGGGGGCTGAGCTGGGGTCCAGCCAAGGACATGCCAATACTGCAAAGACGTATCCGAGGTCTCTCTGAGAGAGATTTCAGTCTGGTTATGGTAGTGCAAGTTATGCTAGTTCGTCGAGTCCAGCCTTGCAAACGCCGGCCCCTTCGCATGTGGTAATTCAACCCGGAAGGACCGCGAGCTATTCAACACTTCCTTGGCATGACGCCCGAGGAGATGTACAAATTGTTCTTCGGACCACAAATAATGTGTCCGGACATCACTGAGGATGCAGGTCTGAGCTGCAATCGCCCGGATACCCAAGTAAGTAGCCCCGCATCCAAACACACTTGTCTGTTTGTTTATCGCAATGTCTCCCTAAGAAATCCGGTCTTGAGAAGGATTGGATAGCGAAGGCAAAGTTGATCAGGTGTCCAGCCCCCCTCCCTGAGACATCACCAAATCCCGTGCTAACCAGGATGCTGGAGATCGCGCCTTATCAAGCACCCTCAGGAGAAGATAAAGGGGGGGACAAGGAGGCTAGAACCTCCGCGAAGGAGGTTAACCGGGGAGGAGGAACTGAAGCTTCCTCTCCCCGGGGAAGGAAGAGGAACGCCTGGAGGACCCGGAGACCACGTTCTCCAAACGGGGGAAGAAATCTTCGCCGGAGGGTCCTGCCCTGGGGGATACCCCGGCCGCACTATGCCCTCAAGGGGATCAGCCCTCCACCGAGCTGTAAGTAAAAGGGTACCTAATAATGAAAATATCTCGCCTTACTTCTGAGGAAAATAACCGAAGCATTTATCTTGCAGTTCAGATCTTAGCCCTTCTCAGCAGAGCTCGTCTTCAGGGGATCTTCTTCCAGAGATGATGGAGAGCGAAACGCCTCCCCTGCCATACCGCCTCATGAGGCAGGCGACCCCGAGGTGTCGTCGCGGATGGTTTCTCCTGATCCGGCAAGGCCAGAAGGTAATCCTATGGCCACCCGAAGTCCTCAGTATCCGGCTCTTGAAGAGGGCAATCGAAAGATTCCGGCACCATCTGGTGTACGGTCGGACGTACTGAGGGATCTGCTAGAGCAAGCGGCTATCTCAGAAGAGCACCGCACGTTGATGGGTACGGTGATTGAAAGGATTTCGTCTGCCGAAAGCGGGTTGCATGAAGCCTTTATGAGTCTACTGACGGGTTTTGAGGTGCGTGAAATGATGTACATTTTTGACAGTACCGCACATTTTTAGATGTGCCCTGTGTAGATAGTAGCCCCTGAGACTCTGGGTGCTGTCGAAGACGACAGCGCACAGAGGATCATAGTCCCAGGAATAATCGTGCCACCTTAATATGCAGGTGGCGGAGGGTCCGGTGGCCAGCCGGACTGATGAGTTTGCCGAGTTAAAGCGGCAGCTTGACGTGCCAGACGCCGACATCGTACTTGTCAACATGCGGCTTGACGAGGCACAGGGTATGTGATTCCTCCGGTGACACATGGGAAGAGGAGCATGATGCCAGTATCTATAACATGTGTGTGAATGCAGATGAAGCTGCGGCCGTGGAGACCTTCGGGCGGAACTTGCCCGAGCCAAAGAATAAGCCAGGAAAAGCGATGCGGCTGCCCTAAAGGCAATCGAGAGATGAAAGCCGAACATGCTGCTCACTGCCAAAGCAAGGAGGAAATAGCCAGGATGGTTGTGGAATTGAAGAACGCTGCTGACCGTTACGAGCTTCTTGAAAAGGAAGATCGAGCGAAGAGGACAGACCTGGAGAAGGCCATGATGGCGACCAAAGACACCCGCTCTGCAAAGAGAGCGATGAAGGAGGAGCTGCATCAAGCCGGGGATATCGCGTCTGGGAAGCCCTTTATGCTGCGGATGAAGTTTGGAGATCCTCGGTACGCCCCTTTGGACTGGCTGTGGAGTTCTGCGGACGCATATCTGGACTTAGCGGCGAGTGTTGCCGATGCGGCTGAATACTTCTGAGATCAAAAAGATCGCGAAGTGGAAAAGCTGCTCTAGTCACAACTTAATGTTCCAGAGCATCCGCTTCCATTGACTGATTGGTTGGCCGAATGGGCTGAGCTGAATAGATTGTCCGGACTCGCCATGAGGTCTGTTGTGGATCATCTTTGGCTGAAAGGCCAAAGCCGAACAATTATTTTAGTTTGGTGCAGCAGTTCCTTGGTGCGGTGCCGCACATCAACGCGATGAAGAGTTTGGCGTGCGTAGAGGGTGCGCGGATGGCCCTTGCCCGTGTGAAGACATACTGGGCAGAGATGGAGGCCACCGCCATTACAGCCCAAGATTCGGACGAGAGCCGAGTACCTCCCGAGCACTACTTTCGAGAAGTTCTTGAGGGCACTTGTTCAATAGAAGCGCAGTGCTCGAAGAATATTATGTTCTAATGACATGTATTCCCATTGAAAAACAATGTTTTATTGAGTTTATCAAGGCTGTTTTTATACTTTTGCCCAAAAGTACTATGATGCCTCCTGTGCGGCCGTTTATGTATATATGTATATAACCTGAAAGATGGCAGTCGTCGGCTTCAGCCCCCACGCATATAATGCGGGGGTGCTCGCAGAAGATGCATGTTCACACTTGATCCAATGTCTTGGTCCATTAAGGAGGTGATAGCGCAGCGAACTAGGCAATCAGACTACAATGCTTTAACACTTTCACTTAGCCATAGGAGTTTTACAGTGGGGCTACTATATAGCCCCTGGTGGCTCCGCGCTCATCCGAATTCTGGGTGCGTACATGCCTGTCCGGGAAACGGCCCTTTGTTAAGGCGGAGGAATCCTGAAGATTCCGCTAGGGAAATCGAGTGATTGACCAGTCTCACGCTATATCATGACAGTCAGTTTTCGGCTTTCTCTACTGAGGTGCTCGTCTGGATGAACCAGGGAACAATCGCAGTTGTTCTCCTGGTGCCGCCCTAGCCGATAGAGCGGAACGTAAGGCAGCAAAACACAGGAGCCGGGAAAGCCCAACATTTGACCAAAGACATGATTCGGAGCTGATGCATATAAGGCCAAACTCGCGACGCCGAACACTCCCTAAGGTATTTGGTCTTTATGATGTAAACTGGGCTAAACAGTGCCCTTTGTAATAAGCCCCTGGTGTCCAGGTACATGCAATATTCTGATGTGGCCACATGCCAATACGTCAGCATCCTTCTCAGTTGTACTGAGAATCCAGGGGATGTGTATCAACAAGAGACAGTAAAAAAGGTTTACGCAAGGTCTTAATCTAAAAAGAATCCTTGGAACGGGTCCCTGCTGCACGTCTGGGCCTGTGTCTCCGTTGTGCCGTATCCTGGACGGGTGTAGCACGATGGTCATCTGAAAAAGAGAGGAACTGAGTTGAAAAGTTGTCGTGCAAAAGGTAGGTTATACTAAATAAACCATGTATAGTTCCAGATGAGTAAAGTTGAGCCTAATTGTCACTTGTTCACACGCGTTGAGCCCCTTGTATTGTTGTAGGGGTATAGCCATCAAACCTGTATCAATTATATATAGCTACACCAGACTCGTCTAACCGTGTCCGCGGTCTTAATGACCTGTCAGATGCTCTAGTTGGTGAGGCCGTCTAGTGTGCGGCTGCCAAGGTAGCCGCACGGTCTTCCGCGCGCAAGGAGCGCTCAATATTTCCATTTACTGTAATGATGCCACGTGGACCGGGCATCTTAAGCATGAGAGAAGCGTAATGCGGTATTGCGTTAAAGTGAGCGAAAGCTTCGCGACCGAGTAGTGCTTGATAGCCACTTTGGAACGGAGCAATGTGGAAGGTTAACTTTTCGCTGCGGAAGTTATCGGGAAAGCCGAATATAACCTCTAGTAACAGGGAGCCCGTACAATGGGCTTCTGGGCCTGGCGTTACTCCTTTAAAGGTAGTATTGCTATGGCTCATTCTTGTTGGGTCTATCCCTATTTTGCGGACTGTGTCCTGATATATCAGGTTTAAACTACTGCCGCCGTCCATCAGGACTCGTGTGAAGTGGTATCCGTCAATTATCGGGTCTAACACCAAGGCAGCCCATCCTGCATGCCGGATACTTGCCGAGTAATCCCGATGGTCAAAGGTGATCGGTTTGGACGACCAGTGGCAGAACTCCGCGGTGATAGGCACTGGGGCATGTGTCTCTAGGAGTGCCGCTTTGTTTCTCCCCTTCATCACGTGTAACACATTTACTATTTTGACTTCTGGTGGGAATTTCTTCTGCTCCCCAGTGCTTTGCTTGTGAGGCTCGTCCTCGTCTTCGTTTGATGTATCCTGCCCCTTGTGTTCGGCGTTGAGTTTGCCGGACTGCTTGAAGACCCAACATTCTCTATGGGTATGATTTGCAGGTTTATCGGGGGTGCTGTGGATCTGACATAGTTTGTCCAGAATCTTGTTCAGGCTGGACAGTTCGTCTCTGTTGCCTTTTGAGGGCAGCTTTTGCTGACCTGGCCAAGAGCTTCTGAATCCGGCGTTTACCGCCGTGCTCTTCGGGCTGTCTTCTTTATTCCGGCGCTTGTTTTTGCTGCGTCGTGGCTTCCCGTTTCCGTCCCTGACTTCGGATGTACTTGGGTCGCTGGTGCTGCATCGGGCTAACCAGCTGTCCTCGCCCACACAAAAGCGGGTCATGAGGCTTGTTAATGCTGCCATTGTTCTCGGCTTTTCTTGGCCAAGGTGTCTGGCAAGCCATTCGTCTCGAACGCTGTGCTTGAAAGCTACTAAGGCTTCAGTGTCCGGACAGTCGACTATTTGGTTCTTTTTAGTGAGAAACCTGTTCCAAAGCTTTCGGGCTGACTCTCCGGGCTGTTGAGTTATATGACTTAAATCGTCTGCATCCGGTGGTCGGACCTAGGTCCCTTGAAAATTTGCCCGAAAAGCGTCTTCGAGCTCTTCCCAGCTTCCAATGGAGTTTTCGGGGAGGCTTTTAAGCCAGTGCTGAGCTGGCCCTTTGAGCTTGAGGGATAAGTACTTGATGGCGTGGAGATCGTCTCCTCAAGCCATGTGGATATGGAGGATGTAGTCCTCAATCCAGACCCCAGGGTCTATTGTTCCGTCGTACGCCTCTATGTTTACAGGTTTGAATCCCTCTGGAAATTCATGGTCCAGCACCTCATTGGTGAAACATAGGCAGTGTGCGGCACCCCTGTATTTGGGTGTACCGTGGTGTTCGGATTTTTGTTGTGTTGCATTGCATGCTGGAGCGCGCTTGCTTGGCCCGTAGATGGATCTAGTTGCGTCGTCCTTTTGATGCGAGCCCTCACGTGGATCGTGTACTGGCTTGTGTGCGGCGTCGTTCGCTGCTCTATGTTGGCCATGAGGTCGTCTATCCGACCGGATGGCTGTTTTGTTTTTTGATTGCGGGGGATCTAAGGCCTCCTCATCGAATTCAGGTAGCAACTTTCGCTTCGGGTAGCTCTTTGTGTGGCGACTACCGCCGTACTTTGCTGCAGTGTTGAGTACTTCACTCCATCTAATTCTGAGTGTGTCTTGTGCAGCCCTGAGCCTTTGCTTCTGCTTTTTCAGACTCCTCGCAGTGGCAACAAGCCTTTGATGGGTATTTTGTTGCTCCGGGTGCCTGTCCGGTGTGATGTCATCTGGACTGTTATCTTCGCCGGAGTCAGGTTGTTCGGTTTGATTCTCCGTGTTGCCGTGGTCGGACGGTGGTTCAATGCCGTGTTTGTCGTTAGCTGTCTCACCCTGCTCTATCGCTGGGTCTATATGATCGCTGTTTCTGCCGAGGCGGGATTTGGAGCGGCGCTTACGCCGCCGCTTTAACTGCTTCTCGAGGGAACGATCCTTCGCTGCATCCTTCCGTTCCTCGTCGTCGTTTTCTTTGGGTGTGTCCACCATGCATACATCATATGATGAAGTGGGCGTCCAGTGCCCTATGGGCAGTGTCTCCTGTTCGTCTCCTACATCGTCGTCCATACCATCGATGTCTTCGGAGTCGAATGCGAGCATGTCGGTCAAATCATCGACAGAGGCTACTAAGTGGGTGGTGGGTGGGCGGCGAATTTCTTCATCGTCCGCATCTTGATCTGGCCGGCCATAGTTCGGCCAGGACTCTCCTGACAAGGAGAGAGACCTTAATGAGTTTAGTATGTCGCCAAAGGGTGAGTACTGAAGGATATCCGCGGAGGTGAACTCCATGATCGGCGCCCAGTTGGATTCGATAGGCACGGGCGCAGGCGGTTCGGAGTCCGTGGCCGGGGAACAATCCGGAAGTTCGGCATCACGGCTCCCATGAAGGGTAAGGTCGATACTCGGCTCGATCGCCGCTGAGAATGCGGCCTCCGTGGCGGGGTCTATCCACCCGTCCATGGATGGCGCAATTGGCTCCAAATTGAGGGTCGGAACGGTTGCCGGTGCGGTCTCCTGAACACTGTCCGATGGTAGAGCTAAATCATGCTCATCGTGACCGTGCGGCGCACTCGGCAGGGGCTCGAATCCGTCGAGGATGAAGTCTCCACTGATGTCGGCCGTGTAGTTTAAGCTTCCAAACCTGACCTGGTGGCCAGGGGCGTAACTCTCGATCTGCTCCAGATGGCCAAGCGAGTTGGCCCGCAGTGCGGAGCCGCGGGATACAAAGATCTATCCGAGGAGAAAAGTCTCACCCTGGATTGTATCACTATCGATGATTGAAGGAGCCATCCAGCCTAACGATGACGACATAGAGGAACTCTCAATGAAAGCACCAATGTCGGTGTCAAAACCGGCGGATCTCGGGTAGGGGGTCCCGAACTGTGCGTCTTGGCGGATGGTAACAGGAGGCGGGGGACACGATGATTACCCAGGTTCGGGCCCTCTTGATGGAGGTAATACCCTATGTCCTGCTTGATTGTTCTTGATAATATGAGTAGTGCATGATTTGATCTACCACGAGATCGAAGAGGCTAAACCCTAGAAGCTAGCCTATGGTATGATTGTTGTTCCTGGTCCTATGGACTAAACCCTCTGGTTTATATAGACACCGGAGGGGGCTAGGGTTACACAGAGTCGGTTACAAGGAAGGAGATCTACATATTCGTACTGCCAAGCTTGCCTTCCACGCCAAGGAGAGACCCATCCGAACACGGGACGAAGTCTTCGATCTTGTATCTTCATAGTCCAACAGTCCGGCCAAAGGATATAGTCGGGCTGTCCGGATACCCCCTAATCCAGGACTCCCTCACCTCGGCTTCCCAGCGCATCTTCAAGCACTTCTCTCCCGAGGTGAATGCAGCCCTCCCCAGGATCGAGGCCACATGCCCGCTCAGGTGGTCCAAGTACGCCATCACGTTTAGCTTGGCGGACCAGCTCAAATGCGCGATGACCGCCGGCATCCTCCTGATGCTCTGTTCACTCGTCATCAACAATGTCCAAGTCACCAAGGCCCTCATCAACGACAGTGCGGGGCTCAGTGTCCTGTCCATCGACACGTTCGATAGCCTTCAAGTACCCTATGATCAGCTACAACCAACCAAGCCCTTCTCAGGAGTGACCGACGGCTTCACCACCCCGATAGGGCAAGTTCGCCTCCCTATCACCTTTGGCCAACGCGACAACTACCGCACCAAGCTCATCGACTTCGACGTCGCCCACATCCGTCTGTTGTACAATGCCATCCTCGGGTTCCCAGCATTAGCCAAGTTCATGTCAGTGACCCACCATGGCTACAACGTCCTCAAGATGCCAGGAAGCGGCGGAATCATCACAGTCCCCTGTGAAGAAAGAGATGTGGTGTGCTCCCTCGAGCACGCCTTCCAAGCCCAAGGCAATCGAAGTGAAGGAAATATTCCCTAGAGGAAATAATAAAGTTATTCTTTATTTGCTTATATCATGATGAACGTTTATTATTCATGCTAGAATTGTATTAATCGAAAACATGATACATGTGTGAATACATAGACAAACAGATGTCACTAGTATGCCTCTACTTGACTAGCTCGTTGATCAAAGATGGTTATGTTTCCTAGCCATAGACATGAGTTGTCATTTGATTAACGGGGTCACATCATTAGGAGAATGATGTGATTGACTTGACCCATTCCGTTAGCTTAGCACTTGATCATTTGGTATGTTGCTATTGCTTTCTTCATGACTTATACATGTTCCTATGACTATGAGATTATGCAACTCCCGTTTACCGGAGGAACACTTTGTGTGCTACCAAACGTCACAACGTAACTGGTTGATTATAAAGGTGCTCTATAGGTGTCTATGAAGGTACTTGTTGAGTTGGCGTATTTCGAGATTAGGATTTGTCACTCCGATTGTTGGAGAGGTATCTTTAGGCCCACTCGCTAATGCACATCACTATAAGCCTTGCAAGCATTGTAACTAATGAGTTAGTTGCGGGATGATGTATTACAGAACGAGTAAAGAGACTTGCCGGTAACGACATTGAACTAGGTATTGAGATACTGACGATTGAATCTCAGGCAAGTAACATACCGATGACAAAGGGAACAACGTATGTTGTTATGCGGTTTGATCGATAAAGATCTTCGTAGAATATGCGAGAGCCAATATGAGCATCCAGGTTCCGCTATTGGTTATTTACCGGAGACATTTCTCGGTCATGTCTACATAGTTCTCGAACCCGTAGGGTCCACATGCTTAAAGTTCGGTGACGATCGGTATTATGAGTTTTTGTGTTTTGATGTACCGAAGGTAGTTCAGAGTCCCGGATATGATCACGGACATGATGAGGAGTCTCGAAATGGTCGAGATGTAAAGATCGATATGTTGGATGACTATGTTCGGAGAGCGGAAAGGTTCCGGAAGGTTTCACACATATATCGGAGTACCAGGGGTTACCGGAACCCCCCGGGGGGCTTAATGGGCCTACATGGGCCTTAGTGGAAATAGAGGGAAGCAAGGGGAGTGTGGGTCGCGCCGCCCCAAGTCCCAATCCGAATTGGTTTAGGGCAAGGGGGGCCGGCCGCCTCTTTCCTTCTCCTCCCCTCCCTTTCCTTCCCCCTCTCCTACTCCTACTAGGAAAAGGAGGAGTCCTACTCCTAGTGGGAGTAGGACTCCCCCTCTTGGCGCACCTCTCCCTGGCCAGCCGCCTCCTCCCTTCTCCTTTATATACGGGGGCAGGGGGCACCCCATAGACACAACAATTGATCATTGATCTCTTAGCTGTGTGCGGTGCCCCCCTCCACCATAATCCACCTCGATCATATCGTAGCGGTGCTTAGGCGAAGCCTATGTCGGTAGCATCATCATCACCGTCACCACGCCATTGTGCTGATGAAACTCTCCTGTGAAGCTTTGCTGGATCGGAGCTCACGGGACATCATCGAGTTGAACGTGTGCAGAACTCAGAGGTGCCATACGTTTGGTACTTGGATCGGTCGGATCGTGAAGAAGTACGACTACATCAACCGCGTTGTGATAACGCTTCCACATTCGGTCTACGAGGGTACGTGGACACACTCTCCCCTCTCGTTGCTATGCATCATCATGATCCTGTGTGTGCGTAGGAATTTTTTTGAAATTACTATGTTCCTCAACAGTGGCATCCGAGCCAGGTTATTGCATAGATGTTATATGCACGAGTAGAACACAAGTGAGTTGTGGGCGATACAAGTCATGATGCTTACCAACATGTCATACTTTGGTTCGATGGTATTGTTGGATGAAGCGGCCCGGACCAACATTACGCGTATGCTTGCGCGAGACTGGTTCTACCGACGTGCTTTGCATACAGGTGGCTGGCGGGTGTCAGTTTCTCCAACTTTAGTTGAACTGAGTGTGGCTACGCCCGGTCCTTCACTTGACGAACTATTGTTGTGGTTTTTATGCGTAGGTAAGAACGGTTCTTGCTCAGCCCGTAGTAGCCAGGTAAAACCTGCAACAACAAAGTAGAGGACGTCTAACTTGTTTTTGCAGGGCATGTTGTGATGTGATATGGTCAAGACATGATGCTATATTTATTGTATGAGATGATCATGTTTTGTAACGGAGATATCAGCAACTGGCAGGAGCCATATGGTTGTCGCTTTATTGTATGCAATGCAATCGCCCTGTAATTGCTTTACTTTATCACTAAGCGGTAGCGATAGTCATAGAAGCAATAGTTGGCGAGACAATAACGATGCTGCGATGGAGATCAAGGTGTCATGCCGGTGACGATGGTGATCATGACAGTGCTTTGGAGATAGAGATCGAAGGCACAAGATGATGATGGCCATATCATATCACTTATATTGATTGCATGTGATGTTTATCCTTTATGCATCTTATTCTGCTTTGTTTGTCAGTAGCATTATAAGATGATCTCTCACTAAATTTCAAGGTAAAAGTGTTCTCCCTGAGTATGCACTATTGCCAAAGTTCATCGTGCCGAGACACCACGTGATGATCGGGTGTGGTAAGCTCAACGTTGATCTACAACAGGTGTAAGACAGTTTTACACACGCAGAATACTAGGGTTAAACTTGACGAGCCTAGCATATGCAGATATGGCCTCGGAACACTGAGACCGAAAGGTCGAGTGTGAATCATATAGTAGATATGTTCAACATAATGATGTTCACCATTGAAAAATACTCCATTTTCACGTGATGATCGGTTATGGTTTAGTTGATATGGATCACGTAATCACTTAGATTATTAGAGGGATGTCTATCTAAGTGGGAGTTCTTAAGTAATATGATTAATTGAACTTAAATTTATCATGAACTTAGTCCCTGATAGTATTTTGCTTGTCTATGTTATTGTAGATAGATGGCCCGTGATGTTTGTTCCGTTGAATTTTAATGCATTCCTTGAGAAAGCAAAGTTGAAAGATGATGGTAGCAATTACACAGAATGAGTCCGTAACTTGAGGATTATCCTCATTGCTGCACAGAAGAATTACGTCCTGGAAGCACCACTGGGTGCCAGGCCTGCTGAAGATGCTGCTGATGACGTTAAGAACATCCGGCAGAGTAAAGCTGATGACAAATCGATAGTTCAGTGTGCCATGCTTTACGACTTAGAACCGGGACTTCAACGACATTTTGAACGTCATGGAGCATATGAGATGCTCCAGGAGTTGAAGTTAATATTTCAAGCAAATGCCCGGATTGAGAGATATGAAGTCTCCAATAAGTTCTATAGCTGCAAGATGGAGGAGAATAGTTCTGTTAGTGAACATATACTCAAAATGTCTGGGTATCATAATCACTTGACTCAACTGGGAGTTAATCTTCCTGTTGATAGTGTCATTGACAGAGTCCTTCAATCATTGCCACCAAGCTACAAGAGCTTCATGATGAACTATAATATGCAAGGGATGAATAAGACTATTCCCAAGCTCTTTGCAATGCTAAAGGCAGAGGAGGTAGAAATCAAGAAGGAGCATCAAGTGTTGATGGTCAACAAGACCACCAGTTTCAAGAAAAAGTGTAAAGGGAAGAAGAAGGGGAACTTCAAGAAGAACAACAAACAAGTTTATGCTCGGGAGAAGAAACCCAAGTCTGGACCTAAAACTAAGACTGAGTGCTTCTACTGCAAAGGGACTGGTCACTGGAAGCGGAACTGCCCCAAGTATTTGGCGGATAAGGATGGCAAGGTGAACAAAGGTATATGTGGTATACATGTTATTGATGTGTACCTTACCAGAGCTCGCAGTTGCGCCTGGGTATTTGATACTGGTTCTGTTGCTAATATTTGCAACTTGAACAGGGACTACGGATTAAGCGAAGACTGGCTAAGGACGAGGTGACGATGCGCGTGGGAAATGGTTCCAAAGTCGATGTGATCGCCGTCGGCATGCTACCTCTACATCTACCTTCGGGATTCGTTTTAGACCTGAATAATTGTTATTTGGTGCTAGCGTTGAGCATCAACATTATATCTGGATCTAGTTTGATGTGAGACGGTTATTCATTCAAATCTGAGAATAATGGTTGTTCTATTTATATGAGTAATATCTTTTATGGTCATGCACCCTTGAAGAGTGGTCTATTTGTGTTAAATCTCGATAGTAGTGATACACATATTCATAATGTTGAAGCCAAAAGATGCAGTGTTGATAATGATAGTGCAACTTATTTGTGGCGCTGCCGTTTGGGTCATATTGGTGTAAAGCGCATGAAGAAGCTCCATACTGATGGACTTTTGGAATCACTTGATTATGAATCACTTGGTACTTGCGAACCATGCCTCATGGGCAAGATGACTAAAACACTGTTCTCCGGAACAATGGAGCGAGCAACAGATTTGTTAGAAATCATACATACTGATGTATGAGGTCCAATGAATATTGAGGCTCGCGGCGGGTATCATTATTTTCTCACCTTGACAGATGATTTGGGCAGATATGGGTATATCTAGTTAACAAAACATAAGTCTGAAACATTTGAAAATTTCAAAGAATTTCAGAGTGAAGTGGAAAATCATTGTAACAAGAAAATAAACTTTCTACGATCTCATAGTGGAGGAGAATATTTGAGTGACGAGTTTGGTCTACATTTGAAACAATGCGGAATAGTTTCGCAACTCACGCCACCTGGAACACCACAGCGTAATGGTGTGTCCAAACGTCGTAATCGTACTTTACTAGATATGGTGCGATCTATGATGTCTCTTACTGATTTACCGCTATCGTTTTGGGGTTATGCTTTAGAGACGGCAGCATTCACGTTAAATAGGGCACCATCAAAATCCGTTGAGACGACGCCTTACGAAGTATGGTTTGGCAAGAAACCAAAGTTGTCATTTCTTAAAGTTTGGGGCTGCGATGCTTATGTGAAAAAGTTTCAACCTGATAAGCTCGAACACAAATCGGAAAACTGTGTCATCATAGGTACCCAAAGGAAGCTGTTGGGTACACCTTCTACCACAGATCCAAAGGCAAGACATTCGTTGTTAAGAATGGATCCTTTCTAGAGAAGTAGTTTCTCTCGAAAGAAGTGAGTGGGAGGAAAGTAGAACTTGATGAGGTAACTGTACCTGCTCCCTTATTGGAAAGTAGTTCATCATAGAAATTGGTTCATGTGACACCTACACCAATTAGCGAGGAAGCCAATGATGATGATCATGAAACTTCAGATCAAGTTACTACCAAACCTCGTAGGTCAACCAGAGAAAGATCCGCACCAGAGTGGTGCGGTAATCCTATTCTGGAGGTCATGTTACTTGACCATGACGAACATACGAACTATGAGGAAGCGATGATGAGCCCAGATTCCACAAACTGGCCTGAGGCCATGAAATCTGAAATGGGATCGATGTATGAGAACAAAGTGTGGACTTTGGTTGACTTGCCCGATGATCGGCAAGCCATTGAGAATAAATGGATCTTCAAGAAGAAGACTAACGCTGACGGTAATGTTACTGTATATAAAGCTCGACTTGTTGTGAAAGGTTTTCGATAAGTTCAAGGAGTTGACTACGATGAGACTGTCGGTGTCAAAACCGGCGGATCTCGGGTAGGGGGTCCCGAACTGTGCGTTTAGGTCGGATGGTAACAGGAGGCAGGGGACACGATGTTTTACCCAGGTTCGGGCCCTCTTGATGGAGGTAAAACCCTACGTCCTGCTTGATTAATATTGATGATATGGGTAGTACAAGAGTTGATCTACCATGAGATCAGAGAGGGCTAAACCCTAGAAGCTTGCCTATGGTATGATTGTTGTTCGTCCTACGGACTAAAACTCTCTGGTTTATATAGACACCGGAGAGGGCTAGGGTTACACAGAGTCGGTTACAATGGTAGGAGATCTAGATATCCGTATCGCCAAGCTTGCCTTCCACGCCAAGGAAAGTCCCTTTCGGACACGGGACGAAGTCTTCAATCTTGCATCTTCATAGTCCAGGAGTCTGGCCGAAGGTATAGTCTGGCCATCCGGACACCCCCTAATCCAGGACTCCCTCAGTAGCCCCTGAACCAGGCTTCAATGACAACGAGACCGGCGTGCAGATTGTCTTCGGCATTGCAAGGCGGGTTCCTCCTCCAAGTTCTTCATAGAAGATTTTGAACATGAAGGTAGTGTCCGGCTCTGCAAAATAAGTTTCCACATATTGCCATAGAGAGAATAATATTTACACAAATCTAATCTGCTGACGTATTCCATAGTGTGAGATCACACCACGGCCAAGTCTTTATTTGAATCATTTTATTGTCCCACCTTAGCGCGTTTAGCGAGGCAGTTTCCTTGGCACGTCTTGTTAAAGCAGAGATCGTGTCCCCTTATTCCGGGATTCTCATCAATACGGGTGTGGGTAACCCAACCATACTCGTTGGTATATTTTCTCGATCAAAGGCGAGTCCCAAACGGTCACGGGGAAGGCCCTTGGTATTCAACCTCTTATAAAGAGACCAAGGCCTTACTCCATTCTTTCAATCTCAAGTGAGTTCGCCCTTCGCCTCGAGTTCCAACACCCAAGGCTCCAGATTTCAGGCGCTTCGGACCTTCGACATTGTCCGGTTCCGACCTTCGAGGCCGATGGATGCCTTCCTCCGTCACGGAGGAGGACGTGCTGAAGTTGAGAGAGGCCAAGTTCTTGACCGACGAAATCTCGCATAGGCTGCCTGCTCAAGGGCAGGTCATTCCCACTCCCAAGACCGGTGAGAGTGTGGTGTTCATGTCTCACTTCCTTCGTGGGCTAGGCTTCTCGACGGATCCCTTCGTGAGGGGGCTCATGTATTATTATGGGCTGGAATTTCACGACTTAGCACCGGAGTCCATCCTCCATATTTCCTCATTCATCGTCGTGTGTGAAGCCTTCCTCCGTATCACTCCTCACTTCGGACTATGGCTCAAGACCTTCAAAGTAGAGCCGAAGATGATCGAGGGACGGCATGCGGAGTGCGGAGGTGCTTTTATAAGCAAGAATGCTGGTACTCCATGGCCTGAGGGCTCTTTTCAAGAGGAGTCCAGCTTATGGCAGCAAGAGTGGTTTTATATTACCGCTCCCAGGGCCCCTAAGTGGGTGGCGCTACCTGCCTTTCGCTCGGGTCCCCCGCCACGACTGGCGTCATGGGTCAATACGGGGCTGGACTGGGGACCGGCAAAGGACGTTCCCCTGTTGCAGGGCCACATCCGAGATCTCCTAGAAAGAGACATCAGTCTGGTCATGGTGACGTGGGTTATGTTAATTCGCCGAGTTCTGCCCTACAAACGTCGCCCCCTCCGCCTGTGGGAGTTCAACCCGGAGGGACCACGAGTTCTCCAACATTTTCTTGGCATGACGCCCGTGGAGATGTACAAATTGTTCTTCGGACCACAAGTAGTGTGTCCGGATTCTATGGAGGACGCAGGTCTGAGCTGCAATCATCCGGATACTCAAGTAAGTAGCCTCGTGCCCGGACTCGCTATCCGTATATTTATCATAAAATTGCCCCTAAAAGAGTTGTCCTTTAAACAGGAGTGGATAGCGAAAGCAAAGCTAATCAGGTGTCCGGCCCCCTCCCTGAGACCACGCCAGGTCCCATGCTAGTCAGGATGTTGGAGGTTGTGCCTTTAGAGGGAAGCGAGGGAGGGGACAAGGGAGCTACAGCCTCCTCAAAGGAGGTTGTCCAGAAGGGAGGAATCGAAAATTCCTCTCCTCATGGGAAGAAGAGGACCGCCTCTGAAGACCCGGAGACCATGGCCTTAAAGCGGGGGAAGAAATCTTCGCCAGAGGGTCCTGTGCTGGGGGATACTTCGGCCCAATTATGCCCTCAAGGGGATCAGCCCTCCACCGAGCCGTAAGTAGAGGGGAGTTTTCTTTTTAAGAAACGAGAGAAATCCCTGCTTTATATCTGAGAAAAGTAATCTAAAATTTACCTTGTAGCTCGGACCTTAGCCCTTCTCAGCAGAGCTCGTCTTCGGGGGATCTTCTTCCGGAGATGATGGAGAGCGGAACGCCTCCCCCTGCCGTACCGCCTTGCGAGGATGGCGACCCTAAGGTATCGTCGCGGAGGGTTTCTCCGAATCCGGTGGGGCCGAAAGGTAGTCATATGCCCCCCCCAAAGCCCTCCGCGTCCGGCCTTCGAAAAGGGCCATCGGACGAGTCTGGTGCCATCTAGTGCACGGTCGGAGGAGCTGAAGGATCTGCTAGGGCGAGCATCTATCTCAGAGGAGCACCGTGCATTGATGGGTACGGTGATTGAGAGGATTTCATCCGCGGAGAGCGGATTACACGAGGCCGTCAGGAGTTTACTAACAGGTTTTGAGGTACATGAAATAATGTACCCTTTTTAGACAGTTGCGCATAAATAAGATGCGCCCTGTGTAGATAGTAGCCCCTGAGACTCTGTGTGTTGTCAAAAGTGATGGCGCACAGAGGATCATAATCCCAGGTCTAATATGTCGCCTTTATACATAGGTGGCGAAGTGTCCGGTGGCCAGTTGGGCTGATGGATTTGCCGAGCTAAAGCGGGAACTTGACGTGGCAGATGCCGACATCGCGCTTGTCAACAAGCGGCTTGACGAGGCACCAGGTATGTAATTCCTTCGGCGGCGCCTGGTAAGAGGAGCTTTATGCCAGTATCTTACAATGTGTGCGCTTGATGCAGATGGTGCTACTTCCATGGAGAATCTTCAGGCAGAACTTGCCCGAGCCAAGGAGCAAGCCAGGAAAAGTGATGTGGCTGTCGGAAAGGCAATTGAAGAGCTGAAAGCCGAACATGCTACTCACTGCCGAAGCAAGAAGGAAATGGCTGAGATGGCCGTGAAGCTAAAGAACGCTGCTGACCGTTGCAAGCTTCTTGAAAAACAAGATCGGGCGGAACAGACAGACCTAAAGAAGGCCGTTGCCGATGCCAAGGATGTTCGCTCTGCGATGAGAGCTGTGAAGGAGGAGCTGCGTCAGGCCGGAGAAATCGCGGCTGGAAAGCCCTTTACGCTGCAGAGGAAGTTCTGTGATCCTAAACATGCTCCGTTAGACCAGATGTGGAGTACGGCGGACACCTATCTGGATTTAGCAGCGAGTGCCGCGGATGCGGCCGAGCACTTCCGAGATCAAGAAGATCGCGAAGTGGAAAAGCTCTTCTGGTCGCAGTTCCATAATCCAGAGCGTCCACTGTCATTAGCCGATCGTTTGGCCGAATGGGCTGAGCTAAATAGGTTGTCCGGACTCACCATGAAGTATGTCGTGAGTCATCTGTGGCCAGAGAGACCAGAGCCGAAAAGTTATTTCAACTTGGTGCAGCAGTTCCTTGGTGCGGCACCGCATATCGATGCGATGAAGAGGTCAGCGTGCATAGAGGGTGCGCGGATGGCTCTTGCCCGTGTCAAGACATACTGGACGGAAATGGAAGCCACCGCTGTTGCATCCCCAGACTCGGATGGAAGCCGAGTACCTGCCGAGCGCTATTTTCACGAAGTTCTGCAAGGCGCTCATTTAATAGAGACGCAGTGCTCGAAGGATACTATATTCGAATAGCATGTATTATTGTAAAACAATATTTTGATAAATTGTAGAAGCTTTTTGTACTTGTGCCTGCAAGTATTATGATACCTCCTGTGCGGCCGTTTAACATATATGTATATATAATCTGAAAGATGGCAGTCGTCGGCTTCAGCCCCCAGGCACATAATGCGGGGGTGTTCGCAGAAGGCGCATTTTCACACTTGATCCAACGTCTTGGTCCTACAAAGGAGGTGATAGCGCAGCGAACTAGGCAATCAGACTATGATGCTTTATCACTTTCACTTAGCCATAGGAGTTTGACATTGAGGCTACTTATATAGCCCCTGGTGGCGCCTGCGCTCGCCCAAACTCGGGGCGCGTATGTGCCTGGCCGGGAAACGGCCCTTCGTTAATGCGGAGGAATCCTAAAGATTCTGGTATGTCATTGAGTGGTTGACCAGTCTCACGCTATATCATGACAGTCAGTTTTCGGCTTTCTCTACTGAGGTACTCGCCTGGCCGAACCGGGGCACAATCACAGTAGTTCTCCTGGTGCCGCCTTAGCCGATAGAGCGGAACGTAAGGCAGCAAAACACAGGAGCCGGGCAAACCCAACATTTGACCAAAGACATGATTCGGAGCTAATGCATATAAGGCCAAACTCACGACGCTGAACACTCCCTAAGGTATTCGGTCTTTATGAGGGCGGGCGGGATAACGCCCTTAGTAATAAGCCCCTAGTTTCCAGGTACGCGCAAAACTCTGACGTGGCCACATGCCAAAACGCTAGCCTCCTCCTTGGTTATACCAAGAAACCAGGGGATGTGTATCAACAAGAGACAGTAAAAAAGGTTTACGCAGGGTCTTAATCTGAAGAGAATCCTTGGAACGGGTCCCTACTGCACATTTGCGCCTGTGTCTCCGTTGTGCCGTATCCTGGACGGGCGTAGCATGGTGTTCATCTGTAAAAGAGAGGAACTTAGTTAAAGAAAGATCGTGCCGAACATGAGTTATACTAAATAAACAAAGTATGAATCGAAATGGGTAAAATTGAGCTTTATTGTCTCTTGTTTTATATGCGCGGAGCCCCTAGTACAGGGGTATACGGCTATTAAGCCTTTATCAATTGTATGTTTATGCCGGACTCGTCTAGCCGTATCCGTGGTCTTGACGACCTGTTTAGATGGTTTGGCTGGTGAAGCCACTTTATTGTCGGGCTGTCAAGGCAGCCGCACCGTTTTATGCGCGGGAGGAACAGTCAATGTTTTCCCTTTAATGAGATGATGCCTCGTGGACCTGGCATCTTAAGCATAAGAGATGCATAATGCGGTATTGCGTTAAAGCGGGCGAAAGCTTCGCGTCCCAGCAGTGCTTGATAGCTACTTGAGAATGGGGCGATGTGGAAAGTTAGCTGTTCGCAACGGAAGTTATCGGGGGAGCCGAACATAACTTCTAGCCGGAGAGAACCCATGCAACGGGCATCCGGGCCTGGCATTACCCCTTGAAAGGTGGTTTTGCTATGGCGAATTTTTGTTGGGTCTATCCCCATGTTGCGGATTGTGTCATGGTATAACAGGTTTAGACCACTGTCGCCGTCCATCAGGACATTTGTAAAATGGAGTCCGCTGATTATTGGATCTAATACCAAGGCAGTCCAGCCTGCGTTCCGGATACTTCTAGAGTAATCCTGATGGTCGAAGGTGATTGGTTTTAACAACCATTGGTGAGACTCCTTTGGGATAGGCCGTATGGCGCGTATCTCTTGTGGCGTCGTTCTGTTCGTCATGTGAAGTAAGTTTACTGTTTTGACTTCTTGTGGTAAATCCTTTTGTTTCCTGGTGCTCTGCTTGTGGGGTTCGTCGTCGTCCTCACTTGGTGTGTCGAGCCCCTTGTGTTCGGCGTTGAGCTTGGCGGCTTGCTTGAAAACCCAACAATCTCTGTGGGTATGGTTCGCAGGCTTCCCGGGAGTACTGTGTATTTGACATATCTTGTCCAAGATTTTGTTTAAGTTGGATAGCTCGTCCCTGTTATCCTTGAGGGGTGTCTTTTTCTGATTCTGCCGCGAGCTTTTAAATCCGGCGTTGACCGTTGTGCTCTTCGGGTTGTTTCCCTTATTCCGGCGCTGGTCCTTGCTGCATTGGGGTTTTCCGTTTCCATCCCTAAATTCAGATGTACTTGGGTCGCTGGTGCTGCATCTTACCAACCAGCTGTCCTCTCCTGCACAAAAGCGGGTCATGAGGCTTGTCAATGCGGCCATTGTTCTTGGCTTTTCTTGGCCGAGGTATCTGGTGAGCCATTCATCTCGAACATTGTGCTTAAAAGCTGCTAGGGCTTCGGCGTCCGGACAGTCGACTATCTGATTCTTTTTAGTAAGAAATATGTTCTAGAATTTCCGGACTGACTCTCCGGGCTGTTGAGTTATGTGACTGAGATCGTCTGCATCCGGAGGGCGGACATAGGTCCCTTGAAAATTTGCCCGGAAAGCATCCTCAAGCTCTTCCCAACTTCCAATGGTGTTTTCGGGAAGGCTTTTGAGCCAATGCCGGGCTGGCCCTTTAAGCTTGAGGGGTAAGTATTTTATGGCGTGGAGGTCATCTCCTCTGGCCATGTGTATGTGGAGGATATAATCCTCGATCCAGACCCCAAGGTCTGTTGTTCTGTCGTACGCCTCTATGTTTACGGGCTTGAATCCTGCTGGAAATTCATGGTCCAGCACCTCATCGGTGAAACATAGGAGGTGTGCGACACCCCTGTATTTGGGTGTGTCGTGATGTTCGGATATTTGTTGTGTTGCATTGCTTACTAGAGCTTGCTTTCTTGGCCCGTATATAGATCTGGCTGGGCCGTCTTTTTGATGTGGATCCTTTGGTGGATCGCGTGCCGGCTTGTGGGCGGCGCCGCTTGCCGCTCCATGCTGGCCATGCGGTCGTCCATCCGACCGGATGGCTTTCCTATTTTTTGACTGCGGGGGCTCTAAGGCCTCCTCGTCAAATTCAGGCAGTAGCTTTCGCTTTGGATAGCTTTTTGTGCAGCGACTGCCAGCATATTTGTCTGCGGTGTTGCGTACTTTGCTCCATCTGATTCTGAGTGCATCTTCCGCAGTTTTGAGCTTCCGCTTCTGCTTTTTTAGGCTATGCGCGGTGGCGACGAGCCTTTTGTGGAGGTTCTTTTGCTCCATGAGTTTATCCGGCGTAAGGTTGTCCGGACTGTTGTTTTCGTCGGGGACGGGGTGTTCGGTTTGTTTATCCAAGTTTCCCTGTTCGGACGCTTGCTCGAAGGCATGTTCGTCGTCCGCCGGCTCGTCCTACTCTAAGGCTGGGTTTGTATGGCTGCTGTCTCTGTCGAGGCGGGGCTTGGAGCGGCGCTTACATCGCCGCTTTGATTGCTTTTCGAGTGAACGATCCCTCGTTGCATCCCTGTGTTCCTCGTCGTCGCTTTCTTTGGGTGTGTCCACCATGTATACATGATGAGATGAGGTGGCTGTCCAGTGCCTTATAGGCGTTGGTTCATGTTCATCTCCTACATCGTCGTCCATACCGTCGATGTCTTCGGAGTCGAAGTCGAGCATGTCGTTTAAATTATCGACAGTGGCTACGAAGTGGGTGGTGGGTGGGCTTTGAATTTCTTCATCATCCGCATCCCAACCTTGTTGACCATAGTCCGGCCAGGGCTCTCCTGATAAAGAGAGAGACTTTAGTGAATTTAGAATATCGCTGAAGGGCGAGTGCTGAAAGATGTCCGCGGCGGTGAACTCCATGATCGGCGCCCAATCGGGTTCGATCGGTCGGGGCGCGGAGGGCTCGGAGTCTGGAGAGGAGTCCGGCTCCTTGGAGTCACGGGCTTTGCAGAGAATAGGGCTGGTGTTCGGCTCGATCGCCGTAGAGATTACAGCCCCCGAGGCGATGTCTAACCACCCATCCTCGATTGGTGTGATCGGCTCCGAGCTAGGGGTCGGAGCGGACACAGGTGCGGCCTCCAGGGCACTGTTCGGCGGCAGAGCTAAATCATGCCCGTCGTGACAGTGCGGCGCGCTCGGCTGTGGCTCGAATCCATCGAAGATCGAGTCTCCGCGGATGTCGGCCGTGTAGTTCAAACTTCCAAATCTGACCTGATGGCCAGGGGCGTAGCTTTCGATCTGCTCCAGATGGACAAGCGAATTGGCCCGCAGTGCAAAGCCGCCGAATACGAAGATCTGTCCGGGGAGAAAAGTCTCACCCTGGATCGCGTCGCTGTTGATGATCGGAGAAGCCATCGGGCCTAAAAGTGACGACAAAGAGGAACTCTCAATGAAAGCACCAATGTTGGTGTCAAAACTGGCGGATCTCGGGTAGGGGGTCCCGAACTATGCGTCTAGGTCGGATGGTAACAGGAGGCAGGGGACACGATGTTTTACCCAGGTTCGGGCCCTCTTGATGGAGGTAAAACCCTACGTCCTGCTTGATTAATATTGATGATATGGGTAGTACAAGAGTTGATCTACCACGAGATTAGAGAGGCTAAACCCTAGAAGCTAGCCTATGGTATGATTGTTGTTCGTCCTACGGACTAAAACTCTCCGGTTTATATAGACACCGGAGAGGGCTAGGGTTACACAGAGTCAGTTACAATGGTAGGAGATCTACATATCCGTATCGCCAAGCTTTCCTTCCACGCCAAGGAAAGTCCCTTCCGGACACAGGACGAAGTCTTCAATCTTGCATCTTCATAGTCCACAAGTCCGGCCGAAGGTATAGTCCGGCCATCCGAACACCCCCTAATCCAGGACTCCCTCAGAGACCTTCTCACCTGTAGCGATGCTTAAGTCCGTCTGAATCATGTTAGCAATTGCCGCATTTTATGATTATGACATTTGGCAAATGGATGTAAAGACTGCATTCCTGGATGGATTTCTGGAAGAAGAGTTGTATATGATGCAACCTGAAGGTTTTATCGATCCAAAAGGTGCTAACAAAGTGTGCAATCTCCAGTGATCCATTTATGGACTGGTGCAAGCCTCTCGGAGCTGGAATAAACGTTTTGATAGTGTGATCAAAGCATATGGTTTTATACAGACTTTTGGAGAAGCCTGTATTTACAAGAAAGTGAGTGGGAGCTCCGTAGCATTCTGATATTATACGTGGATGACATATTATTGATCGGAAATGATACTGAATTTCTGAATATCATAAAAGGATACTTGAATAAGATTTTTGCAATGAAAGACCTCGGTGAAGCTGCTTATATATTGGGCATCAAGATCTATAGAGATAGGTCAAGACGCTTAATTGGACTTTCACAAAGCACATACCTTGATAAAGCTTTGAAGAAGTTCAAAATGGATCAGTCAAAGAAAGAGTCTTGCCTGTGTTATAAGGTGTGAAGTTGAGTCAGACTCAATGCCCGACCACTTCAGAAGATAGAGAGAAAATTAAAGTCATTCCCTATGCCTCAGCCATAGGTTCTATCATGTATGCAATGTTGTGTACCAGACCTGATGTGTGCCTTGCTATTAGTTTAGCAGGGAGGTACCAAAGTAATCCAGGAGTGGATCACTAGATAGCGATTAAGAACATCCTGAAATACCTGAAAAGGACTAAGGATATGTTTCTCGTTTATGGATGTGATAAAGAGCTCATCGTAAACGGTTACATCCATGCAAGTTTCGACACTGATCCGGATGACTCTAAGTCACAAACCGGATACATATTTTTATCGAATGGTGGAGCTGTCAGTTGGTGCAGTTCTAAGCAGAGCACCGTGGCGGGATCTACATGTGAAGCGGAGTACATAGCTGCTTCGGAAGCAGCAAATGAAGGAGTCTGGATGAAGGAGTTCATATCCAATCTAGGTGTAATACCTAGTGCAACGGGTCCAATAAAAATCTTTTGTGACAATACTTTTGCAATTGCCTTGGCAAAGGAGTCCAGATTTCACAAGAGAACCAAGCACATCAAGAGACGCTTCAATTCCATCCGCGATCAAGTCAAGGAGGGAGACATAGAGATTCGCAAGATACATACGGATCTGAATGTTGCAGACCCGTTGACTATGCCTCTCTCACGAGCAAAACATGATCAGCACCAATACTCCATGGGTGTTAGAATCATTACTGTATAATCTAGATTATTGACTCTAGTGCAAGTGGGAGACTGAAGGAAATATGCCCTAGAGGAAATAATAAAGTTGTTATTTATATTTCCTTAGATCATGATAAATGTTTATTATTCATGCTAGAATTGTATTAACCGGAAACATAGTACATGTGTGAATACATAGACAAACAGAGTGTCCCTAGTATGCCTCTACTTGACTAGCTCGTTTATCAAAGATGGTTAAGTTTCCTAGCCATAGACATGTGTTGTCATTTGATGAACGGGGTTGTCGGATTTCAGGTTCTGGCAGACCCTTGAGGTTCGAACACTGGGGTGCGCGTGGAGATTTTGCCCCCTTACCTACCTGCACCCCTCTGCCATGCTAGGATCTAAACTATGGAAAGAACGACACAAGAGACACAGGGTACTGGTTCGGGCCACCGTTGTGGTGTAATACCCTACTCCAGTGTGTGGTGTGGTGGATTGCCTCTTGGGCTGATGATGATGAGCAATACAAGGGAGAACAGCCTCGCGAGGGTCTGTTCTTGGCTGGGACGAGGAACTGCTCGGAGGAGTTCAGTCACCTTTCTCTCTCTCTCTCTCTCTGCTTTCTTCCGACCGACCCCCTGCTGTGTGGGTGGCTGGTCCTATTTATAGAGGCCCTGGTCCTCTTCCCAAATATCGAGCGGGAAGGAGCCAACAATGGCGGGCTAATTTGAAGGGGGACAGCAAGTATCAGCTATCCTAACAAAAGTAGTCTTCGCCTGCGCAAAGCTCTGGTGACGCCGTCTTGGGCTCCATGGTGACCTCCGTCTCGTAGTCCTCCTGGTCTTGGTCTCGTTGCACCGAAATGGCAACCTTTGTCTGATGCCTCGGTACTCTGTGGCTGCGCTTGCCCCCTTTGCACCAAAGAGGAAAGGAGGACGCTGCGCGGACTGGCACCCGCCTGGCGCCCTGAGTCGTCATGGTTTGCGTCATGGGCACCTCGTGAGGTACCCCGCCTTGATCTCTCCGCCTCCTCGTGAGCCAGCCTGACGAGGCCGTGCCTGAGGAAGCTTCGCGTCGTCCACCCCGCGAGGCTTGGCCCCTCGCGAGGGTCTTGGGTTTGTATTGGTGAAGATGGGCCGTGCTGGGCCCCCCTTTGAGCCACGCCGCTGGCCGCAGGCAGGCAAGTCTGGGGACCCCCGTTCCCAGAACGCTGACAGTAGCCCCCGGGCCCAAGGCGCGCCCGGACTTGGCTGTGCAGGGAGGCGGAAGGGAAAGAGCGAAGCGCCATGGGCCCTAACAGCCTGCGGCCTTGGGCGCCGCTTGGCGGTTGATTGGACGTGGGCGTCTCCACTTCCCCACGACGCCTCGACAACTGCATGGATTGGACAAGTCCCTGCATGCAAAAAAACGGGTCATGATTACCTGCGATCGTGGGGGCCGTCGGTTGGCCCTCGCCAGCTATAAGTACTGATCGACGCGCGTCCTTCCAGTTTTATCTCCCCTTGCTTCTCCTTCTTCTTCATGGCCCCGCCGAGGAGGTTCTCGGCCGCGGAGAAGGGGAAGGCTTGCCAGGCTGGGCGTGCCTCTCCTCCGCCCAAGCGCGGCCGAGGGCGCCCCCGCAAACATCCTGTGGCCACCACGACAGCTCCCCGCGGCCGCGGAGACGCTTTTTAGCACGGTGGCAGGCGGATTACTGCGACCAGGGGGTGCGCTCCGGCTGCGCGTCCCCCCATGCCGTGCTTCCGCGCTGCCGAGATGCTGCCGGAGTTCGTCGTGTGGTCGGCGGAGCCGACTAGCACCCGGCTTCCTCTTCCTCGCTTCCTCCTCGGCGAGCTCCCGACCGGCGCCCCGGACGGCCTCTGGCTTTAGGCCGACGGCTGCTGCAGCCGGGCCTCATGGGTTTCACTGGAGGTCTCCGCAGCCGGGAGTCTGGCCCTGGCCCGCGGTTGGCAGTCGTTTGCCCGCGCGCGTGGCCTGGGCCGTCGGTGCACCCTACACTTCAAGTTCGACGGTGATGCCACCCTCTACGTGAGGGTGTTTTGGGAAGATGGTCGCTGCGCAGGGTGCTGCCCCGAGGGTGATGACCGCGGCTGGGAACCTGGCTCCGGTGATGATGGAGAGGGTAGCGCTCGCGCGGCTGGCGGCGCTCAGGGTTCCTGAAGCTTCTCCGGTTCTTCTTCAGGCGGCGACTCTTCTAGCGGTGGCCGTGGTCAGCCTCCATGCCGTCGCACCTTCTTGGGTGGTGGTAGCATGTCCGCCCACCGTCGCGCCCTAGTGAAGCGCGAGAGGGAGTCCGCCTGAGCTCCGGAGGCAGCTCGGGCTTCCCTGCGGGCCGGTGCGAGGCGAGCTGCACCAGATTTGTTCTTCCTTTTCCTTTTTCCTGCGTAACAAGGACAGTAGTGTGGTGCCCCGCGGGGGCGTGTATGGGTTATTGCTGTTAATCATCGTTTTGCTTTCTTTATCGTACCTTCCGGCTACGTGCCCACGCGTGGATGGTTCCCGGCCCCAGCCGTGGGGGTGACCGACCCAGGCCCTGCGTCTGTGTCGTGGTGTCCGAGGGGCACGGACTGGAGGGGTTCTCCTGCAAGGGGCCCAGGTCGCGAACCCTTTGAATGACTAGGATAGGGACTCTCGCGAGGGCGCCCGGCTGCCCCCCCCTCGCGAGGCTTTGCACCAGAGAAATCGAGGCAGGAGAATGAAAGGTCGAAGAACCGCAAGCCAAAGACGGCAACAACTTCAATAAAACTTCGAATGAGAAGGAACAAGCCAACTGTGGAAAGCAAATGAAAAGCCGCACCCGGCACCTAATCTAGTCTTCGACGTCTTCTCACCAGCACGGAGCTAAGTGCTGCCACTGGGCGTGGGAGGGAGCCCCAGGGCCTGAGGCCGGCACTCCTGAGACTCTGGGGCGTGTACAGCCCCAACTCATTATTACGTGAGAGTGTCACGGGCGGCGAGCTTCACAGGCGTTGGCCTTCTTCACAGGCTCCGGGCCTTTTCCAAAGCGTGATAGCTTCACAGGCACTCGCTTTGCTTCACAGGCTCTGGGCCTTTTCCAAAACGCGATAGCTTCACATGCACTCGCCTTGCTTCACAAGCTCTGGGCCTTTTCCAAAACGCGATAGCTTCACAGGCACTCGCCTTGCTTCACAGGCTCTGGGCCTTTTCCAAAACGCGATAGCTTCACAGGCACTCGCCTTGCTTCACAGGCTCTGGGCCTTTTCCAAAACGCGATAGCTTCACAGGCACTCGCCTTGCTTCACAGGCTCTGGGCCTTTTCCAAAACGCGATAGCTTCACAGGCACTCGCCTTGCTTCACAGGCTCTGGGCCTTTTCCAAAGCGCGATAGCTTCACAGGCACTCGCCTTGCTTCACAGGCTCTGGGCCTTTTCCAAAACGCGATAGCTTCACAGGCACTCGCCTTGCTTCACAGGCTCTGGGCCTTTTCCAAAACGCGATAGCTTCACAGGCACTCGCCTTGCTTCACAGGCTCTGGGCCTTTTTAGGGGTAGAACCTCCGGAGGTGCTGGATGTTCCATGCATTCTGGACCGGCACTCCCTCCTGAGTCTCCAAGCGCGCGGAGCCGGGCCTGGAAACATGAACAACCTTGAACGGGCCCTCCCACATGGGAGAGAGCTTGTGCAGTCCCTCCCTGGAGAGAACCCGCCTGAGCACGAGGTCTCCTACCTCGAGAGTCCTGGGGCGGATGTTGCGGCAGTGATATCGCCGCAGCGCCTGTTGGTACCTCGCCGCTCGCAGCGCGGCTTCTCGGCGACGCTCCTCCCCCCGCACGAGGTCCATCCCCCGCATGGCGTCCTGCTGCGCCTCGTCGAACGCCAGGACCCGCGCGGAGCGACGTCTCACCTCGTGAGGGAGGACCCCTTCCGCTCCGTAGACCAGGAAGAACAGGGTCTCTCCAGTCGGCTTGGTCGCAGTGGTGCGGATGGACCACAGCACGGACCGAAGCTCGTCGTACCAACCTCTGCCACAGGCCTCCAGCTTCTTCTTGAACGTCCTGGTCTTGAGGCCCCTCAGGACCTCCGTGTTTGCCCGCTCGGCCTGGCCGTTTCTTTGGGGGTGTGCCACTGAAGCGTAGCATATCTGCGTTCCAAGGTTAGCACAGTATGTTTTGAACAGGTTACTGGTGAACTGCGAACCGTTGTCCGTGATGATGCGATTCGGCACCCCGAACCGGCTCACGATGCCCTTGATGAACTTGACTGCGGAACCCGCGGGAATGGTGCGGACAGCCTCTACTTCAGCCCACTTGGTGAACTTGTCCACGACAACGTAAAGGTAGCGGTAGCCCCCTGACACCCGAGGAAACGGGCCCAAGATGTCCAGCCCCCAGACTGCGAATGGCCACGAAAGGGGGATAGTCTGCAAGCCCCCTGCTGGCTGATGGATCTGCTTGGCGTGGAACTGGCAGGCTTCACAAGCTTTCACCAGTTCCACGGCGTCATTGAGCGCGGTGGGCCAATAGAACCCACTGCGGAACGCCTTGCCGACGAGGGTCCGTGATGATGAATGATGTCCGCAGTCTCCGCCGTGTATATCTTCCAGTAGTTCCTTCCCTTGCTCCCTGGAGATGCAGCGCAGTGATACATCGTTTGGTCGCTTCCGGTAGAGCTCTCCATCTTTGATGCAGTAAGCCGTGGCCTGGCGTGCCACTCGCTCTGCTTCCTCCTCCTTCTCCGGCAGGGTCCCTTGCGTTAAGTAGCTCCGGAGCTCCGCGATCCAACATCCCTCCTGAGGTTCCATCGTCAGGAGCAGGCGTGCTCCCGAGGCCGGGCCACAGGCCGGAGCTCCTGAGGCAGGCGGCTGGGGGAGCTCCTCCCGGGGCTGAGCTGTATTTGATAATGATGGCAGGGCTGAAAGCTTGAAGAGCCGCTCCTCGAAAACGCCAGGCTCCTGAGGTAACCGCCTGGACGCGCGTTTGGCGATGTCATCGGCTTCCTGATTGGTGCCACGGGGCACGTGCTGCAACTCCAATCCCTAGAACTGCTTCTCCATCCTGCGGACCTCCGCAAGGTAGGCTTCCATGTGCTCATCCTTCGGCTCGTACACCTTGTTGGAGAAGTTGACAAGAAGCTGCGAATCGCCCTTGATGGTGAGGCGTTTCACCCCCAGGGCAGCCGCGGCCTTCAAGCCCGCTATTAGACCTTCATACTCCGCTATGTTGTTGGAGACCTTTTCAACTTGCTGGAAACAGAGCTGCACGACGTAATAGAGCTTGTCCTGAGTGGGCGATATAAGCACCGCCCCAGCCCCAGCGCCGTGCCTGGAGAACGCCCCATCGAAGTACATGACCCAGCCTTCTGGCGCCTCGCTTCCCGGGGACAGGGACCGATCCTCATCGGCCTTGAGGCCTGGCATCTCCGTCCATTCTGCCACAAAATCCGCCAACGCTGCTCCCTTGATGACTCTGGTTGTGCTGAATTCGAGCTGAAACGCTTGCAGCTCTATGTTCCACTTGGCGACCCTTCCAGCTGAATTGGGGCTCCTGAGCACTCTCTCCAGGGGGTATGACGAGACGACCTTGATGGGGTGACCATGAAAATAGTGCCGCAGCTTGCGCAAGGCCACCAGCAGCGCGACGAGGAGTTTCTGAGGCATGGGGTACCGTGCCCTTGCATCCCGCAACACCGTGCTGATGAAGTACACTGGGTGCTCAACGAGGTGGAGTGCGTCAGTGCTGGTGGCCCCCTTCGGGGACCTTGGCGCCTCTTGAGGCAATGAGGACTCCTGAGACTGGCCATCTGGGAGTGCCTCTTCTGCTTCCGGTGCGCCCCTCTGCGGCGGCTGATCCTCCTCAGCCGCTGTAGCAGTTTCTGTGGGCCTTCCCCGTTCCTGTTCCGCCTCGTCCCAGGCCGCTGGTGCGGTTTTTATTCGACGCTCCTCTCTGACTGCCACCAAGGCTGCGCTGGCGGAGTAGGGAGTGGCGGCGAGGTAAAGCACGAGGGGCTCTTGAGGGTGCGGAGCCACCATGACCGGTGGACTGGTCAGGTATCTCTTGAGATCCTGAAACGCCTTGTCGACCTCTTCAGTCCACTCGAAGGGCCCCTTTTTCTTTATTAGCTGGAAGAAAGGTAGAGCTCGCTCCCCCAACTTGGAGATGAAGTGCCCTAGTGCGGTCACACGCCCCGTGAGCTTCTGCATTTCTCTGAGGGTCTTTGGCGGGCTCATGTCTTCCACTACCTTGACCTTCTCCGGGTTAGCCTCGATGCCTCGGTGGGACACGAGGAAACCCAAGAGCTTGCCCGAGGGGACTCCGAACACACACTTCTCTGGGTTAAGCCGTAGGTTCACTGCGTTGAGGCTCGCGAAGGTTTCCTCCAGGTCTTGTATCAAGGTCCTGGCCTCCCGAGATTTTACCACGATGTCATCGACGTAAGCTTCGACATTCTTCCCGAGCCGCGGGCCCAGGGTGATGTGCATCAGCCGCTGAAAGGTTTCCCCTGTGTTACGCAGCCCGAATGGCATGCATGTGTAGCAGTACACCCCACACGGGGTTAGGAAGGCTGTCTTCTCGACGTCTTCTACCGCCATCTTGATTTGGTGATACCCAGAGAAGGCATCCAGGAAGCATAACAGGTCGCATTCCACAGTGGAATCGACGATCTGGTCGATGCGGGGGAGCGGGAACGGATCTTGCGGGCACGCTTTGTTGAGGTTGGTGAAGTCGACACACATGCACTCCTTCCCTCCCTTCTTTGGCACAACGACAGGGTTGGCCAACCAATCTGGGTATCGGACCTCGCGAATGACCCCAGCGGCCTCTAATTTGCGGGTCTCTTGGACGATGAAGGCCTGCTTTTTTGTGGACTGCCGCCTGGCCTTCTGCTTCACAGGGCGCACGTTGGGACACACGTTGAGGTGATGCTCAATTACACTCCTGGGGATCCCTGCCAACTGGTCTGGCTCCCAAGCGAATACCTTCTTGTTTGCGTGCAGGAACCCGATCAGGGCCTCTTCCTGCTCGGGTTTGAGGTGGGCGCCTATGGTGAAAGTGGCGTTGGTGGACCCATCCTCATCGCTGCTTGGTTTCTGCCTTGTCTTGGGTGAACAACTGCTTCTTCTTGGCGGGCGCAGCTCCCTTGGGCTCGGGGGCCTCCAAGTCGGCGGGCTGTGCTGACGCTGCTGTCTTGAAGACGAGCTTGAGCACCAGCAGAGCGTCCCCGGTGTCCCCGTGCACGGTGAGGACACCGCTGCTCCCGGGCATCTTCATGAGGTTGTACGCCGGGTGCATCGCTGCCATGAACTGGGCCAGCGCTGGGTAGCCGAGGATGGCGTTGTAGAGGAGGCCGATGGGGGCGATGTCGAAGTCGACCAGCTCCGTGCGGAAGTTGTCGTTGGTGCTGAAGGTTACTGGGAGCCGGATCTGTCCCAAGGAGCTGGACGACCCGCCCCCAACGCCTGAGAAGGGCCGGCTGGGTCGCAGCCGTTCCTGGGGTATGCAGAGGAGATTGAAGGCCTCGACCGAGAGCATGCTGAGGCCCGCGCCGCCATCAATGAGGGTTCTGGTGATGGCCACCTGGCAGATGGTGGGAGTGCACAGCATGGGGAGCGCACCCGAGCAGGCCGAGTTGGGGGGGTGGTCCTTCGAGCTGACGGTCAGGCCGGTCTCGGGCGCCGCCCGATCCAGGGGAGCCCCCTGCCGCATGGAAGCGGCACTGACCCGGCGGATGAACGGCTTGACGTGGTGACTTGTGGGCGGCGCCTGCGAGCCGCCCAAGAGGACCGCGACGACCGGGGGTGTTGACGCAGCGCGATAGACGGGGGAGAGGTTGTGGGGTCCATGGGCGCGCGGAGTGCGCGGGGCGAAGAACCAGCTGGGGTGAGCGTGGGAATTGCGGTGCGACCGCCTTGTCGCACGGACAGATGCCGGGACGATGCTAGCAGCCCATCCCCCGCCGGGCCGGTGGCGGCGTTGACGGCAGGTTACAGGGAACGGCGTGGATGCCCGTCGACAGGGGCCGTCTGGGCGACGCGGGAAGCGAGTGCGGCCCGGCGCTCGGCGCGGGCCCGACGAGCGTCAGACATGGGCGTGATGGTCGGAGGAGAACGGGGCGGTGGAAGATGAATTCCGGCGCACCCCTACCTGGCGCGCCAAATGTCGGATTTCGGGTTCCGGCAGACCCTTGAGGTTCGAACACTGGGGTGCGCGTGGAGATTTCGCCCCCTTACCTACCTGCACCCCTCCGCCATGCTAGGATCTAAACTATGGAAAGAACGACACAAGAGACACAGGGTTTATACTGGTTCGGGCCACCGTTGTGGTGTAATACCCTACTCCAGTGTGTGGTGTGGTGGATTGCCTCTTGGGCTGATGATGATGAGCAATACAAGGGAGAACAGCCTCGTGAGGGTTTGTTCTTGGCTGGGACGATGAACTGCTCGGAGGAGTTCAGTCACCTTTTTTTTCTATCTCTCTGCTTTCCTCCGACCGACCCCTTGCTGTGTGGGTGGCTGGTCCTATTTATAGAGGCCCCGGTCCTCTTCCCAAATATCGAGCGGGAAGGAAGCCAACAATGGCGGGCTAATTTGAAGGGGGACAACAAGTATCAGCTATCCTGACAAAAGTAGTCTTCGCCTGCGCAAAGCTCTGGTGATGACGCCGTCTTGGGCTCCACGGTGACCTCCGTCTCGTAGTCTTCCTGGTCTTGGTCTCGTTGCACCGAAATGGCAACCTTTGCCTGATGCCTCGGTACTCCGCGGCTGCGCTTGCCCCCTTTGCACCAAAGAGGAAAGGAGGACGCTGCGCGGACTGGCACCCGCCTGGCGCCCTGAGTCATCATGGTTTGCGTCATGGGCACCTCGTGAGGTACCCCGCCTTGATCTCTCCACCTCCTCATGAGCCAGCCTGACGAGGCCGTGCCTGAGGAAGCTTCGCGTCATCCGCCCCGCGAGGCTTGGCCCCTCGCGAGGGTCTTGGGTTTGTGTTGGTGAAGATGGGCCATGCTGGGCCCCCCTTTGAGCCACGCCGCTGGCCGCAGGCAGGCAAGTCTGGGGACCCCCGTTCCCAGAACGCCGACAGGGGTCACATTATTAGAGAATGATGTGATGGACAAGACCCATCTGTTAGCTTACCACTATGATCGTTTAGTTTATTGCTATTGTTTTCTTCATGACTTATACATGTTCCTATGACTATGAGATTACGCAACTCCCGAATACCGGAGGAACACCTTGTGTGCTATCAAACGTCACAATGTAATTGGGTGATTATAAAGATGCTCTATAGGTTTCTCCGATGGTGTTTGTTGAGTTGGCATAGATCAAGATTAGGATTCACTACTGCAGGATGCTGCTAACGCGACACTACGATCAAAGACCCTTCGACGAAACTGTGTGCGATGCAATAATTGCAAACGGTGGTGTAAAAGAACTGTCAAAAAAGGTGCAAAAGATTTTTGATGGCGGAGCCATCAAACACGGTTCAGATTTTAGTTGCGTGTGCGATCCAGGGCATACAGTGCAGTCCAATGAATTGTTTGCGATGAGGCGGAACAAAAGAAGCGGGCAGCTGATGAAGACGTGTTGATGTGTGATCCGAGTGAACCGTATGATGTGTGATATACATCATACGGTTCACTCGGATGAACTGTTTGTGATTAGGGAACACAAAAGAAACGGTCAGCCATATCAAGGTGTGTGTGATTGAGGGCATACACTTCAGAAGGATTAACTGTTTGCGATTAGGCAATAGAACAGAAACGGGTCAGCCAGATCAAAGTGTCTGCGGTTGATGACATACACTTCACATGGATGAGCTATTTGCGATTAGCCACAACAAACTGAAACAGTTAGATAGATCAATGTATGTGCACTAGACGGGCACACGCATTATAATTTGAAGAAGCGTGCACGATGGTAATAATGAGTGCACACGGTTGTTGGAACAAGATGTGTGCTGACATTGCCTATTTCGATGCACCCTATGGTGCAAACGCCATGTATGCGGCCGAGAAGGCATACGTGCCCACGTTACGCATTTCGGGAATAGTGCCGCACTTATAACCGTCAGTAAATTTTGAGCATGCGTCTCGTCACATTCCAAATTGCAAACCTGTTCCCACCGATCAAAACCTAAACGGTTTCCCACTTAGGAGCATATTACTACTCGGTTATAAATACTACTACTCCAAGATGATTGCACATTCCTCCTCAACTCCTCATCCACAAAAAACAAAGTCATTCATCATCGTTCCCTTTGCGTCTGCCATGGACAAAATGAGTTCTAGGTCAAGAGATTGCCACCAGGGAGATGCGAGCATGGAAGCGGAAGCACGAGAGATGTCCCGCCTCACCGCGAACGCAGCCGGAGCATGGCCAGCCGTAGCAGCACAGGGGTCCCGCCGTGCCGCCAAAGTAGCACGCAGGTCCCGCCGTGCCGTCGATGCGGCAGACTGGTACGGCCGCGCCACGGAAGCAGAAGAGATGTCCCGCCGCACCGTGAATGCAACAGAGATGTCCTCCCGCGCCGCGGCAGCCTGGGAAAATGTCTCATGGGCAGGCGAGGACTCTTACTAGCGCATGCATGCGATCGTCCATAGCCAGATGGATCAGATCTCTAGCTGGGCGAGGTTGCAGGACGACATGAAAGCCTCTTTTGCCGGTGTCATCCGGCAACTAAATGAGAGCAATGCGAAGCTTCGGGCCGAGCATGACCTGCTAAGGGCGAAGACCGTCGGAAGTGCGGAGCAGCAGGAGGAGTACCAGAAGTATGGTGAATGTTCAGATTACTACAGAATGTCCTGTTTAAGACATATTCTGTTTTTGATGCATAGTTTGCTTGTTTTGATGAAACTATCGATTTCTATCAGTGGATTAAGCCATGGAAAAGTTATATTACAGTAGCTACAATGCAAAAACAAAATATGAATTGGTTTGCAATAGTACTTAGAGTAGTGATTTGCTTTATTATACTAACGGATCTTACCGAGCTTTCTGTTGAGTTTTGTGTGGATGAAGTGTTCGAAGATTGAGGAGGTCTCGATGTGAGGAGAAGGAGGAGAGGCAAGAGCTCAAGCTTGGGTATTCCCATGTCACCCCAAGTAAATATTCAAGGAGACTCAAGCATCTAAGCTTTGGGATGCCCCGGAAGGCATCCCATCTTTCTTCAACAAGTATCGGTATGTTTTCGGATTCGTTTCATTCATGCGATATGTGCAAATCTTGGAGCGTCTTTTGCATTTAGATTTCACTTTTCTTTGATGCACCATGCTGGTATGAGATAGTCCATGGTTGATTTATAGAATGCTCTGTGCACTTCACTTATATCTTTTGAGTATGGCTTTATAGAATGCTTCATGTGCTTCACTTATATCATTTGAAGTTTGGATTGCCTGTTTCTCTTCAGATAGAAAACCGCCATTTGTAGAATGCTCTTTTGCTTCACATATATTTGTTAGAGCGTGGGCATATCTTTTGTAGAAAGAATTAAACTCTCTTGCTTCACTTATATCTATTTAGAGAGTTGACAGGAACTGGTCATTCACATGGTTAGTCATAAAATCCTACATAAAACTTGTAGATCACTGCATATGATATGTTTGATTCCTTGCAATAGTTTTGCGATATAAAGATGGTGATATTAGAGTCATGCTAGTGGGTAGTTGTGGATTGTAGAAATACTTGTGTTGAAGTTTGTGATTCCCGTAGCATGCACGTATGGTGAACCGTTATGTAACGAAGTTGGAGAATGAGGTATTTATTGATTGTATTCCTTATGACTGGCGGTCGAGGACGAGCGATGGTATTTTCCTACCAATCTACCCCCTAGGAGCATCCCTGTAGTACTTTGTTTCAATGACTAATAGATTTTTGCAATAAGTATGTGAGTTCTTTATGACTAATGTTGAGTCCATGGATTATACGCACTCTCACCCTTCCAACATTGCTAGCCTCTTCGGTACCATGCATTGCCCTTTCTCACCTTGACAGCTGGTGCAAACTTCGCCGGTGCATCCAAACCCCATGATACGATACGCTCTGTCACACATAAGCCTCCTTATATCTTCCTCAAAACAGCCACCATATGTAGCTATCATGGCATTTCCATAGCCATTCCGAGATATATTGCCATGCAACTTCCATCATCTTCATACACACGACTTGAGCATCATTGTCATATTGCTTTGCATGATCGTAAGATAGCTAGCATGATGTTTTCATGGCCTGTCCATTTTTATGTCATTGCTACGCTAGATCATTGCACATCGCGGTACACCGCCGGAGGCATTCATATAGAGTCATATATTTGTTCTAGTATTGAGTTGTAATATTGAGTTGTAAGTAAATAAAAGTGTGATGATCATCATTATTAGAACATTGTCGCATGTGAGGTTATCAAGATAAAAGTGGTCAAAGAACCCCCCCCCCCCCCAAAAGAGAGAGGCCAAAGAAGCCTACAAAAAAGAGAAATAAAACAAAAAATGAGAGAAAGAAGAGAGAAGGGACAATGTTACTATCCTTTTACCACACTTGTGCTTCAGAGTAGCACCATGTTCTTCATATAGGGAGTCTCTTGAGTTATCACTTTCATATACTAGTGGGAATTTTCATTATAGAACTTGGCTTGTATATTCCAATGATGGGCTTCCTAAAGTGCCCTAGGTCTTCATGAGCAAGCAAGTTGGATGCACACCCACTTAGTTTCAGTTTGAGCTTTCATACACTTATAGCTCTGGTGCATATGTAGCATGGCAATCCCTACTCCTCGCATTGACATCAATTGATGGGCATCTCCATAGCCCGTTGATTAGCCACGTTGATGTGAGACTTTCTTCCTTTTTGTCTTCTCCACACAACCTCCACCATCATATTCTATTCCACCTATAGTTCTATATCCATGGCTCATGCTCATGTATTGCGTGAAAGTTGAAAAGGTTTGAGAACATCAAAAGTATGAAACATTTGCTTGGCTTATCATCGAGGTTGTGCATGATTTGAATGCTTTGTGTGGTCAAGATGGAGCATAGCCAGACCATATGATTTTGTAGGGATAACTTTCTTTGTCCATGTCATTTTGAAAAGACATGATTGCTTTATTAGTATGCTTGAAGTATTATTGTATTGATGTCAAATGATAGACTATTGTTTTGAATCACTCATGTCTTAATATTCATGCCATGATTAGATTACATGATCAAGAATATGCTAGATAGCATTCCACATCAAAAATTACCTTTTTATCATTTACCTACTCGAGGACGAGCAGGAATTAAGCTTGGGGATGCTAATACGTCTCCGTCGTATCTATAATTCTTGATTGTTCCATGCCAACATTCTACAACTTCTATAAACTTTTGGCAACTTTTTATACTATTTTTGGGACTAACATATTGATCCAGTGCCCAGTGCCAGTTCCTGTTTGTTGCATGTTTTTTGTTTCGTAGAAAATCCATATCAAACGGAGTCCAAACAGGATAAAAACTAACGGGGATTTTTTTGGAATATATGTGATTTTTGGGAAGAAGAATCAACGCGAGACGATGCCCGAGGGGGCCACGAGGCAAGGGGCGCGCACCAGGGTGCCAGGCACGCCCTGGGCCCTCGTGGACACCTCGTAAGGCGGTTGGTGCCCTTCTTTCGCTGCAAGAAAGCCAATATCCAGATAAAAATTGTGTCCAAAATTCAGCCCAATCGGAGTTAAGGATCTCCGGGAATTTAAGAAACGGTGAAAGGGCAGAATCAGGGAACGCATAAACAGAGAGAGACAAAGAGACATATCCAATTTCAGAGGGGCTCTCGCCCCTCCGCCGCCATGGAGGCCATATACCAGAGGGGAAACCCTTCTCCCATCTAGGGAGAAGGTCAAGTAAGAAGAAGAAGAAGGGGGCTCTTTCCCCCTCTCTCCCGGTGGCGCTGGAACGCCGCCGGGGCCATCATCATGTGACGGAGATCTACACCAACACCTCCGTCATCTTCACCAACATCTTCATCACCTTCCCCCATCTATCTACAGCGGTCCACTCTCCCGCAACCCGCTGTATCCTCTACTTGAACATGGTGCTTTATGCTTCATATTATAATCCAATGATGTGTTGCCATCCTATGATGTCTGAGTAGATTTTCGTTGTCCTATCGGTAATTGGTGAATTGCTATGATTGGTTTAATTTGCTTATGGTTATGTTGCTGTCCTTTGGTGCCCATCATATGAGCGCGCGCGTGGATCACACCATAGGGTTAGTTGTATGTTGATATGACTATGTATTGGAGGGCAAGAGTGACAGAAGCTTCAACCTGGCATAGAAATTGATGCATACGGGATTGAAGGGGGACCAATATATCTTAATGCTATGGTTGGGTTTTACCTTAATGAATGTTTTTAGTTGCGGATGCTTGCTAATAGTTTCAATCATAAGTGCATAGAATTCCAAGACAGGGATGACATGCTAGCAGTGGCCTCTCCCACATAAAACTTGCTATCGGTCTAGTAAAGTAGTCAATTGCTTAGGGACAATTTCGCAACTCCTACCACCACTTTTCCACACTCGCTATACTAACTTTATTGCTTGTTTACTTAAAACAGCCCCTAGTTTTTATTTACGTGCTCTTTATATTCTTGCAAACCTATCCAGAAACACCTACAAAGTACTTCTAGTTTCATACTTGTTCTAGGTAAAGCGAACGTTAAGCGTGCGTAGAGTTGTATCGGTGGTCGATAGAACTTGAGGGAATATTTGTTCTACCTTTGGCTCCTCATTAGGTTCGACACTCTTACTTATTGAAAGAGGCTACAATTGATCCCCTATACTTGTGGGTTATCATGCCCCCTTATCACGGGATTCTTATCAATATGCCTCAAGCTCCAGCGCCCGGGTCTCGATTTCTTTCATTGCTACCAAGCCTTCTAGTCATGTCTTGGTCCAGCTCCCAAGGCAGGTGGACGGCCTCCTCGGTCACTGAGGAAGATATCGTGAAGCTCCGGGAGGCTAGGTACCTGACTACGGAAATCCCCCACAGGCTTCTTGCCAAGGGGCAGGTTATCCCCACATCTAAATCTAGCGAGAGGGTTGTATTCATCTCTCACTTCCTCTGCGGGCTAGGGTTCGCTCTCCACCCCTTCGTTCGTGGCCTTATCTTCTATTATGGGCTAGATTTTCACGATCTAGCTCCGGACTCCTTTCTCCACATTTCAGCGTTTATCGTTATGTGTGAAGCTTTTCTCCGCATCCCCCACACTTCGGCCTATGGCTCAAGACCTTCAATATGAAGCCAAAAATAGTCGACGGGGAGCAGGCGGAGTGCGGTGGTGCTATGGTGAGCAAGCTCGCCAATACTATCTGGCTAAAAGGCACCTTCACAGAAACCTCCAACTTATGGCAGTGGGAGTGGTTCTATATCACCGAACCCCACGGTACCAAATGGGCAGCCATGCCTGCATTCTGATCTGGCCCTCCATTGCGACTCACATCGTGGATTAATAAGGGGTTTGACTGGGGATCAACTGATGAAGTGCAGACGCTGCAAAGTCGTATCCAAACCATCCTCGAAAAGGACACCGGCCTCATTAACGTGATCCAGGTGATGCTAGTCCACCGGATACCCCCGTGTTAGCGACGGCCTCTCCGCATGTGGGAGTTCAATCCGGAAGGACCGCAGACCCTTCAGCAATTCTTCGACACAATGCACAGAGGGATGTGGAAACTATTCTTCAAGACCCGAAAGCAGTGGCCGGACACATCCGAGGACATCGGCCTCGACTGCAACCATCCGGATACCTTGGTAAGCACCCAACTTCTGAACACAACTCGTTTGATTATCCCATAGCGATGTACTAAGAAACCAATCTTCGACCAGGGCTGGATAAAGAAGGCAGAACGAATTGGGTGTTCGGCTCCACTTCTCGAAGACTCAGCTGATCCTATGTGAATGAGGATGCTGGCCCTGGCGTCGTATCAAATGCCGGCGAGGGAGGACAAGAAGAAGAATAAGAGGGCTGAAGGTGGCCTCCACTCTAAAGGTATACTGGATGCTACGTCCGGGGAGACTGAAGCTCCCTCTTCTGAAGATGAAGACAAAGGGGAAGAAGAAGAAGGGGATATCCCTTCCCCCATGGGAAGAAAAGGATTGCCTCCGAAGACTTGGAAGTGGAGGCACCCAAGAGAGGGAAGATATGCCTGTCAGATGGTTTGGGTTCGGAAGCCGATGTTGACGCATGTCTCCTCTCTAGGGACAACCCTTTGCCGAATCATAAGTGAACAAGGATGCTCTAGACATATCCCATTCTTTTCGGTTTGCAAGGGTAACATTTAAACCATATGTTTGCAGTCCAGCCCGCTATCTACCTCGATAGTCCTCCTAATCAGGGGACTTGCCTCCGAAGATGATGGAAAGCGAGACGCCTCCACAAGATTCATCGCCCCTAAGGGCGGACGACTTCCAGGTGTCGTCCCAGAGGATCTCCCCTGACCATCCAGCGACGTGGGGGACAATGCAGATAGCGCCCGAAGGTGATACTTCGACCGTCAAGGGTCCAGGGGAGGCAGCCCCCATGGGGACCAACAATGAGGCCCCCGAACTATTCGATTTACAGTCGAAGACGATTCTAGGGTTGAGTAAGCGTACCCTTTTGAAGGGAGTCTGTACTCTCGCAGCATCCTCTGGGAATCCGGAGGTGCGGGATACACTGATGTGCACATTGCAATGTGCGTCCATCTCAGAGGAACATCGTACCTTAATGGGTACGGTAGTTGAGAGGATTCTGTCCGCAAGAAGTGGATTGAATGAAGCCTTCACGAGCCTGCTGAGAGGTTTTGAGGTATGCAATGTAATATCTTTAACCGCTCTTTTCATGCAAAAATGCGCCTGTGTATAGATAGTAGCCCTTGAGACTCTGGTCGGTTTCCATAGGGAGGCGATCAGAGGATAAAAAAATATATGCTCAGGAAGTAACATAATTAATTTGAAAACAGGCTGCTATGTCAAAGGCGACTGCCCAAGCTGCGGAAGTTGCAGATTTAAAGCATAAACTTGAGTTAGCTGATGAGGATTTACCCTCATTAACAGGCGGCTTGACAAGGCACAAGGTATGTTCTGGGACAGCACGCTTATGCATGTATAATAGTATGAGGACGAAGCTGAAAATTATACATTGTGACATGCATAACTGTAGATGGTGCTGCCGCGGTTGAGACCCTTCGGGCCGAGCTTGCCCAGGCCAAGGAGCAGGCCAGAGTGAGTAATGCGGCTTCCAAGAATGTGGCTGTTGATTTAAAGGCCGAATAGGCCACTCGGCGCCAGTGCGAGGAGAGAATATCCCATGGAGCGAGAGCTAAAGGATGCCACTTGCAAATGCAAATCACTCGAGGAGGATAATAAAGCCAAGGCAGCCGAACTCGACATGGCCTTACAAGAGGCGAGAGAAGCACGGTCTGAGTCTAGAGCGGCTTGGGAGGAGATCCGGCAAGATGGGGAGATAGCGGCTGGTAAGCCCTTTCTTTTACAGACTAAGTTCGGCGACCTGAAGTATGCTCTGCCTAACCAATTGTGGAGTTCTCCAGATGCGTTCTTGGACCCGCCGAAGAGTGTCTCCGACGCGGTGCAGTTCTTCCAAGTGCAGGAAGGACATGTTGCGGAGAAGCTTTTCTGGTCACAATTCAACATGCCACGGCGTCCGGCGTTGCTGAACGAACAGATGGCGCAGTGGGCCGAGCTCCACAAGATGTCCGGAACTGCCATGAAGGACGTCGTGGTCCGGCTATGGCCGGCTGAACCCATTCCGAATAGCTATTTTGGTCTGGTGCAGCGACTTGTCGATGCAGTGCTGCGTATCGACACCGTCAAGCGGTCGGCGTGCATAGAA
The DNA here is from genome assembly GCF_003073215.2 of Triticum urartu. Taxonomy (NCBI): domain Eukaryota; kingdom Viridiplantae; phylum Streptophyta; class Magnoliopsida; order Poales; family Poaceae; genus Triticum; species Triticum urartu. Next base: position 401,944,978 of record NC_053022.1, on the reverse strand, counting down.
GGTGCCCAGATGGCCTTTGCCCGCGTCAAGATGTACTGGGCAAAGATGAAGGCCACCGATGTTGCAGCTAAGGGCCCGCCCGGAGGCAAGGACCATCGCACGCCGGAGCATTATTTGGAGGATGTCCTAGAGGGCGCCCACTTGATAGATTGTCAGTGCTCGAAGAATATTATGTTCAAATAAATGCACCGGAATTGTGAGAACAATATTATGATACATTAAGGCTGTGTTATATTCATATCTTTGCTTGAAAGTTATTTCCTCCTGTGCGGCCGTCTTTTGTAATATAAAAGTTTGCTAGTCGTCGGCTTTGGCCCCCTCGCATATAATACGGGGGTGTTCGGAATAGCACCTGATCACTCTCGACCCAACATCTTGGTCCGTAACGGAGGTGTCAGTGCGGCGAACTAGGCAATCGGACTATAGGGATTTAACACTTTCACTTAGCCATAGGAGTTTTACGGTTGAGTAACATAGGTGACCAAAAAATAAAGAATGGTCCTTCTGTAGTACGGAAGAAATCGCAAAAGATTGTAATAAGTCTCCGAGTGGTTGACTAGCTCTCGCCGCATCATGAAAGCCAGTTTTCGGCTTTCTCTACTAAGGTGTTTAACCAGGTGAACCGGAAACACAATTGCAGTAGTTATCCCTTTCCTACCCTAGCTGATAAGATAGAACGTAAGGTAGTAAGTACAGGCGCCGAGCAACCCAACTATTAACCAAAGACATGATTCGGAGCTGATGCATATAATGCCAAACTTGTGACGCCGAAGTATGTTGTAGAGCTGTTCGGACTTTTTTGCAACCCATATGTTGCCGTATCGAGCCCCTGGTGATTTGTGACGAGGTGTGTGTGTGAAACAACCAAAAAATGCAGTTATATGAGGAAAAGCAAATACTGAAGACGGATTATGTTCACTGGAATCTGATTGATACATCGAATGCGATCTTACAGATTATAACACCACTTCCCAGGCCATTTTACATGCCAGGGGTCGAAGGCTGAGGAAAAATGCTCTATACAGGTTTTAAATAGAGTGTTTGGTCTACAGAAAATCTTTTCGACCTCCTGTCGCATGTCTGCGTAGCCATTGCCTCAGCAAAAAGTATTCCTTAAAAGGAGTAATCTTTGGTTATTTGTACGAAACTGGGCTCAGAAAGAGTCCTTGTAGGTCTGTAGGATGAACCATTTTTGATTCACCTGTCGCAAAAGATAAGATATAGTTAGAAAAGAGAAAAAAGGCTGTAGGAGGGCGAACCGTATTGTAGGCCTGCTCATATTGTGCCTCCGCTGATGACCAAGGTATTTTAAGTGCATAATTATGCATGCGTGATACGAACTTCGCGGGTATATGTGGCGAACGACGGAGGTGGAATTGCTAATCCAGCTTTAGAATTGGTCGGTCCTGTGTAATAGAGGCCGACGGCTTAATGGACAATGAGATATGCGGCTTGACAGGGCCGCTTTGTACTTCGGCTATGATTGTCGCGGTATGCTCCTCGGTGTGGAGGGAGCGTTCCGTGTTTCCGTTGATCATGATGACGCTGCGTGGACCGGGCATCTTAAGTTTTAGATAGGCATAGTGTGGGACCGCATTGAAATGAGAAAAAGTGGTTCGCCTGAGCAGTGCATGGTAGCCACTGCGGAACGGGACAATATTGAAGATCAAGTCTTCGCTTCAAAAGTTGTCCGGCGAACCGAAGACGACTTCCAATGTGATTGTACCCGTGCAGTGAGCTTCGGCGCCAGGTATTACTCCCTTGAAGGTAGTTGTGGTGGGCTTGATCCTTGAGGGGTCAATGCCCATCTTGCGGACAGTGTCTTGATAAAGTAAACTAAGGCTACTACCCCCGTCCATAAGGACCCGTATGAGATGGAATCCATCAATAATTGGATCAAGGACCCAGAGCTGCCGAACCTCCGTGACAAATATTGGTTGGGTTGTCCTTGTGATCAAAAGTGATCGAGTAGGCCACCCATGGGTTAAATTTTGGGGCGACCGATGTTATGGCGTAGACGTCTCATAGTGCGCGCTTGCGCTCCCTTTTAGGGATATGCATCACATATAGCATGTTTGCTGTTTTGACTTCAGGGGGAAATTGCTTCTCTCCCTTTGTTTGGTTGGCGAGTCTCTTTGTCTTCGCTGTCACAGGGCGGCCCCTTCCCTTTGTGTTCGGCATTGAGCTTGTCGGCTTGTTTGAAAACCCAGCAATTTCTGTTGGTATGGTTAGCGGGTTTGCCAGGGCTGCCATGAATCTGACAGGGCCGATCCAGTATCCTGTCTAAACTGGATGGACCATCTCTGTTTGCCTTGAATGGCTTCTTCCGTTGACCGGATTTTGGGCCACTGAATCTAGCATTGACCGCCCTGTCTTGGGTTCTTGCGTTATTGTTTCGAGCTTGTTTTTATTGCGTCATGGCTTGCCGTTGCCGTCCCTGGCTTCGGAGGTGCCGGGATCGCTGGTGCTATTGCTTCTACGAGCAGGCCAGCTATCTTCTCCTGCACAAAAGTGTGTCATAAATGAGGTAAGAGCTGCCATGGACTTAGGTTTTTCTTGGCCGAGGTGACGGGCGAGCCACTCATCGCTATGTTTAAAGGCCGCGAGGTCTTCAGCGTCCGGATAGTCAACAATTTGGTTCTTTTTAATTATGAATCTAGTCCAGAGTTTCCTGACTAACTCTCCGGGCTGCTGGATGATGTGACTGAGGTCATCGGCGTCTGGGGGCCGGACATATGTACCTTGGAAGTTGTCGCGAAAGGCGTCTTCCAAGTCTTCCCAGTTGCCAATGGAGTTCTATGGGAGGCTGTTTAGCCAGTGCCGGGCTGGTCCCTTTAATTTTAGATTGAGGTATTTGATAGCATGTAGATCATCACCGGAGGCCATGTGGATATGGAGAAGAAAATTCTCAATCCATACTGCGGGGTCGGTTGTTCCATCATATGATTCGATATTCATAGGTTTAAACCCTTCTGGGTATTCGTGCTCCATTACTTCCTCGGTGAAGCAGAGGGGGTGTGCGACGCCTCTATAATGGGCGACATCACAATGGAGTTCGGCGGACATCCCTATGCGGTTTTCACCCTGAGGGAGGTTGTGTTGATCACGCCGGGCCTGATAGTCGTCCTCTCGTGTTGGGGCACGTCCCCTTGACCCGTAGATTGATCTGGCTAGTTCTGCCCTAGTGTCCAGGTTCTGCCATAGGTCCTAGGTGTAATCCTGGGCCACTATGTCCCTGCCTTTACGGCGGGGTAATGTGGGCTGGTGTTTGGCTTGGGTAGTCGTTCTGTCTCGTCCACGTGGTGGCCGGTCTGGTTTATCGGCTGCATTACGCGCTGATGTTAGGGGCTCCCGCACCTCAACGTCGAATTGGGGTAACAACTTGCGCTTCGGGTAGCTTTTGGTTGGTCGTGCGAGGCCGTATTCCTCGGCTGCCAGGACATTAGTCCATCTGTCGTTGAGCGTATCCTGTTCGGCTTGAAGCCATTGCTGTTTCCTTTCTAGGCTCCTCGCGGTTGCGATGAGCTGTTTCTTAAAGCGTTCTTGATCGAGGGGTTCCTCTGGCATGATGAAGTCTACGTTGCCGAGGCTTATTTCGTCTTCGAAGGGTGGCATATAATTGCTGTCCTCTGAGTACTCATTTTCGACTGGCTCGCCAGGGTTACCCTGCCCCTCCTCCCTATTGTCCTGTTTAGGTGTTGGTTCGGCGGGGGATCTGGGTCTTCGGCATTCTCTGGAGTGTTATCGTTTCTGTTGCCGGTATTGCTTTATTTGTCGCGGCGTGATTTTGAACGGCGCTGCTGGTGCTGCCGCTTTAGTGGTTTATCAGTGTTATTGTCCTTGATTGGATCCTTACTGCCTTCATCTCCATCCTCTTCTGGCGTATCCACCATGTATCGTATGTGGAGGTGGCCGCCCAGCATCGGGTATGCGGCGGGTTTTGGCTTTGTTGGTCTGTGGCATCGACGTCCATACCATAGATGTCTTCGAAGGTACGGTCAAGCATGTCGGTTAGGTCCTCGACAGTGGATATGAAGTGGGTGGTGGATGGGACGTAAAATTCCCCACTCTCAGCCCCTACTCCGGGTTGGGCATAGTTCGGACATTGCCCCTTTGTAATGATGAGGGATCGCATTAAGTCCAGAGCCTCGCTTAAAGGCGAGGTTTGGCCAGGGAGAAGAGAGTCCGTGGAGTACGGTGGGAAGGAAACTCCTTGACCGAGTTCACACGATGCTGACTCCGAGGGTCTGGAGCCAGTGTTCAGAGAAGAGTCTGGCTTTATGATGATTGCCGGTGACACTACTTCCTCCGGCTCTCCTGTACTAGGCTTAATAGCCGCAGGGAGTCCGACGGGCTCGGACATCCCGTCTGCGGACCAGGTAATGCGCTCCGGATCTAAGACCAGAGCGGAGTTTGGGGTCACGAACCCTTGGAAGACCAAATCTCCTCGGATATTGGCGACATAATCTAGACTTCCAAAACTAATCTGGTGATCTGGGGCGTAGCTGTCGATTTGCTCTAGATGGCCAAGCGAGGTAGCCCACAGTGCGAAGCCGCTAAACACAAAGATCTGGCCAGGGAGAAAGACCTCCCTCAGGGCTGCATTGTTGTAGATGACTGATGGAGCCATCGATCCTTTCCGACGATGATACAACAAAACTCTCAATGAAAGCACCAATGTCGGTGTCAAAACCGACAGATCTCGGGTAGGGGGTCCCGAACTATGTGTCTGAGGATCGAAGGTTACAGGAGACAGGGGCACGATGTTTACCCAGGTTCGGGCCCTCTTGATGGAGGTAATACCCTACTTCCTGCTTGATTATCTTGGATGAATATGGGGTTTACAAGAGTTGATCTACCTCGAGATCGTAATGGCTAAACCCTAGTCGTCTAGCATGTATGATTATGATTGCCTCTACGGACTAAACCCTCCGGTTTATATAGACACCGGAGGGACCTAGGGTTGTATAGAGTCAGTTTACAAAGGAAGGAATCTTCCTATCCGAATGCCAAGATTGCCTTCCACATAAAGGAGAGTCCCATCCGGACATGGGAGGAAGTCTTCTCTCTTGTATCTTCATGGCCCATTAGTCCGCCCCACGTCACATAGCCCGGACGCCCGAGGACCCCTTAATCCAGGACTCCCTCAGCGGCCTACATCAACGTAGAGATTAGCGAGGCAGACCATTGTCTTCCTTCTTCTTTTGCCCTTGTGTATTTCAGGCATTGTCGCATGTGGTTTTTTTAAATATGTTTCTAAATATGTAAGACAATTATTATCCACTGTCGTCGTCCTTATATTCATCATGCTTGCTATAAGTCGCTGTCGATGCTATATAGGTTCGTCAGATCTTACATCAAGATCCGTGCAAAAAATTCTTTTGAGATTTTCATTTTTCTCTCTCAAATCTTAGTCCAGTGAGACACATAGCCACGCTGTAGAACTTGGGTTCGGGCACCATTAATGGAGATGTTGGGAGGGAGGTGCGTGACGAGTAGCAGTCAAAGGGCTCTCCTCCCGATGAGCACACGCAGGGGTCTGATCGCATGCCTACCGTACTCAAATAGCTACCCCGCACAACACCTCCTAGCCAATAAAAAGGGGACACGTGGCGGCACGTAAACGGTAAGTAGAACGCCCACGGTTTCAATAATACTTGTGTTTCCGATTTGTAACGTGACAACACTTGTTCCAAAATGACTTTGTTGATTGTTACTGTGTGCGCCATTGCAAATAGGACAGAAAAATTACCACAGCATGTTGGTGCCATGTCATGACACCATGCCAAGTTTCATGATTTTCAAGCATGTTTTGGATTTACAGGAATTAAAAAAACCAACTTTCTCAATCTTTCCGGCCGTGCCACGACATCCAAATGTTTGAATTTCATTCCCATTTCTTGCATGGGACCTAGAAATTCTCCCAAGGACACACATGTGATTTTTCAAACAACTTTGGTGCACTGGAGCCTGTGCTTGTAGTTCAAATTTGAATTATGCACATTAAATGCGCAGAAACTCAATTAATGAATAAAAAGGCCAAACGAACCCAAAATAATTCCAAATTTAGCATGATACTTCTATTTGGTCTAATCTGCCTATGTAAAAAAATTAAGGCGGGAGAATGCAGTGTACGTATCTCGTTTCGCACACGCAGGTGACATGTTCCCTCTCAGAACCATGAGCCTTCTTGAGAGAAGCTCCGGTTTGCAAGAAGCTTACACCAAAGCTTGTCCCAATTCGGCCAAAAAAATTATCACAGCATGTTGGTGCCATGTGATGACACCATGCCAAGTTTCATGATTTTCAGGCGTGTTTTGGATTTACAGGAATTAAAAAACCAAGTTTCTTTTTCCGGTCGAGCCACGACGCCCAGATCTTTGAATTTCATCCCCATTTCTTGCATGGGACCTATAAATTCACCGAAGGACACACATGTGATTTTTCAACCAACTTTGGTGCACTGAAGCATGTGCTTGTAGTTCAAATTTGAATTATGCACATTAAATGCGCAGAAACTCAATTAATGAATAAAAAGGCCAAACGAAACCAAAATAATTCCAAAATTTAGCACGATACTTCTATTTGGTCTAATCTGTCTGTGTAAAAAAATTAAGGCGGGAGAAGGCAGTGTACATATGTCATTTCGCACGCGGAGGTGACAGGTTCCCTCTCGGAACCACAAGCCTCCTTGAGGGAAGCTCCGGTTTTCAAGAAGCTTACAACAAAGCTTGTCCCAATTCGGCCTAAAAAATTACCCCAGAATGTTGGTGCCATGTCATGACACCATGTCAAGTTCCATGATTTTCAGGCATGTTTTGGATTTACAGGAATTAAAAAACCAAGTTTCTCAATCTTTCCGGCCGAGCCATGACGCCCAGATGTTTGAATTTCATTCCCATTTCTTGCATGGGACCTATAAATACACCCAAGGACACACATGTGATTTTTCAACCAACTTTGGTGAACTGGAGCATGCGCTTGTAATTCAAATTTAAATTATGCACATTAAATGCGCAGAGACTCAATTAATGTATAAAAAAGGCCAGACGAATGCGAAATAATTCCAAAATTTCGCATGATACTTCTATTTGGTCTAATCTGCCTGTGTAAAAAAATAAGGCGGGAGAAGGCAGTGTACGTATCTTGTTTCGCACACGGAGGTGACACATTCCCTCTCGGATCCACAAGCCTTATTGAGGGAAGCTCCGGTTTGCAAGAAGCTTACACCAAAGCTTATCCCAATTCGGCCAAAAAAATTTACCGCAACATGTTGGTGCCATGTCATGACACCATGCCAAGTTTCATGATTTTCAGGCATGTTTTGGATTTACAGGAATTTAAAAACCAAGGTTTTCAATCTTTCCGGCCGAGCCACGATGCCCAGATGTTTGAATTTCATTCCATTTCTTGCATGGGACCTATAAATACACCCAAGGACACAAATGTGATTCTCAACCAACTTTGGTGCACTGGAGCATTTGCTTGTCGTTCAAATTTGAATTATGCACATTAAATGCGCAGAAACTCAATTAATGTATAAAAAAGGCCAAACAAACCCGGAATAATTCCAAAATTTAGCACGATACTTCTATTTGGTCTAATCTGCCTATGTAAAAAATTAAGGTGGGAGAAGGCAGTGTATGTATCTCATTTCGCACACGGAGGTGACACGTCCCCTCTCGGAACCATGAGCCTTCTTTAGGGAAGCTCCGGTTTGCAAGAAGCTTACACCAAAGCTTGTCCCAATTCGGCCAAAAAATTTACCGCAACATGTTGGTGCCATGTCATGACACCATGCCAAGTTTCATGATTTTCATGCGTGTTTTGGATTTACAGGAATTTAAGAACCAAGTTTCTCAATCTTTCCGGCCGAGCCACGACGCCCAGATGTTTGAATTTCATTCTCATTTCTTGCATGGGACCTATAAGTTCACCCAAAGACACACATGTGATTTTTCAACAAACTTTGGTGCATTGGAGCATGTGCTTGTAGTTCAAATTTGAATTATGCATATTAAATGCCCAGAAAATCAATTAATGCATAAAAATTCCAAACAAACCCAGAATATTTCCAAATTTAAACACGACACTTATGTACTAGTTGCATGTTCACTGTACGTAAATGTTCTAGTAATTCAAACACCATCCTTTCCCTCCGTAGCACCATTTTGTCTTTCAAAACATAATTGAAAATCAGGTATACCACAAACAGTTTACTTGAAAGAATCGTGTGGGATAAGATATAAAATATCTTGGCGCACTGTCTTATCTGGATTACGCGGGAAGCTTCGTCATCTATAGTCCACCGCCCCCGCTTGAACCACACTTGCGCACCGGTTTCTCGCGGCACCGAGCAAAAAAAATTTGCCACCGCGGAAATATCTATCTCCCCGCCCCTCCCTCCTACCAAAAGCCACATTTCCACTGTTCCTCCTTGCTTTCCAAGTTCAAACCTTCACTGCTGCTTACTGGCAGCTCAGCCTCCTCGCCGGCGACCCTTCTTCTTGCAGCGCCGCCTCCTCACCGGTGACCCTTCTTCTTGTGCGCGGCCTCCTCGCCGCCGACCCTTCTTCTTGCTGCGCGGCCTCCTCGCCGCCGACCCTTCTTCTTGCTGCACGGCCTCGTCGATATGGTCAGGTAATCCACACCCCATCCACACCATCCTCCTCCTTTCCCGTCCCACATGCCCCAAACGACGGCGCGACACCTTCCACCGAAATCACTGCCCCCTCCTCCAATTAAGCACCGCCCACAGCCATTTTGCACATAGTGTAACATGGAGCTCAGTAGCATGTGGCCGCACTCGCACACGAGGTCGCTATGGCTGCCATGTGTGTCGACCGCCAGATCTTGGAGGAGCACCTCGTCTTCGAGGCCACCGTCGACACCGCCACGCGGTTGTCTACTTTAAAATACAGCCCGTGCTATTTTCTCGAGGCCACCGCCAGTTCCTTCTATTGATTTGTCCTCTGTAATGTTAATATGCAATTTGATGTTCAATTAACAGTTTGGTCCTCTGAAATGTAATGTTCCATTAACACTTTGGTCCAACAACTGCTACATTTCGTAGTACTGTTCTCAAGCATTCTTTGTTTGTTAACTGTCTTATCTTCTAGTACATGTTTCCATTCTGCAATGTCGTGCTCAGTTAACTATTTTGCTTCATGTGGTCTGTTGTCCATTTAATTGTTTGGTTCAGTTCTGCAATTTGATTTTCATTTGCTGTGGGTACAATTTTGTATTGTTATGCATGTGATACCAATCGAATTTGGCTGTACTCAATACATATTCTACTGATAGTATGGCAACTCTCAGTTAACCTGATCAAGATCTTCCTTATGTGTGTTGCAGGGAAACAATGGGAGACACTGTGGTTTACCATCGAGGTTTGTTCAAGCAGGGTCCTTTGGCTAATAATACATTGTTGTGCAGTTGCATGAATCATTCTAGTATTTAGGTTTCTTACAATTTGGTCTTGCACATGTAGGTCCTGCTGTCAGAGGCTTAGACCCACTGTTCGACCCATTTTGCATATGGAGAAATGAGATGTCCATGAATATCAGTCAAGTCAAGAAACTCAGAAAGATTGTTAGGATGAAGAAACTTGCGATGAATAACAACAAGATCTTTGTTTGCACAATGAAGAAGACATCAGTCAACTATAGGGTGGTACCAACTCTTTTACCTTGTTTTTACCCCTTGCGCCATTTCAAAATTTACAACAGCGAATTATGCATAGCTTTGTTTTCAGTATTTTCAAAGCAGTTCACCGATGATTACCTCTCAAACCACCTACATGGCCAAGAGGCAAGGAAGGTATTCATTCAACACCCACGGTACAATATTGAAGTCTTGGTGAAGAGGATGAAGGTTGGGTGGGCAATTATCCATATCCACTGACCTAAAGTTGCAAGGACATTCAACATCACTGAAGGCTCAATATTTGCCTTCTGCTTCTGCAGTTTCCGAGATGAGATTCATCTATCTATTTACCGTGTATGATGCTACTTTCCAAAGGCTTTTGATATTGCATGTGAAACTTGGTGCTATTGTGTAATGGCGTAACTGAGTGCCGAAGCTATCTGATGTAATTCGATTATGAAATCCTAGTTGCTTTTATACGTATATGAAATGTCTGGCATGTTTTATAAGAAATATCAATTTGATTAGTACATGGATTATCAATAATAGGCTAATTACCCTGCTTATTGGGGTTTTCTATTGCAAACGGTTACTCAGACAGCACCGTGGGCGATGAACTCAAACAACCCGCACAATTTCTAGAAAGTAGGCGTGTTCGATCAACTAACAATCACACATGGCTTCCGGCAATGAACTGTTTGCGTTAGGCCACCTTGCACAAACGTTTCCACACAAAGAACTATGTGTGATATACATACGTACGGAAATGTTTTTCTAGGATTCACCGTGTGGGATGTACATACCTACGGAAATGATTTTCTGGGATTCACCATGTGGGATGTACATACCTACGGAAATGATTTTCTAGGATTCACCGTGTGGGATGTACATACCTACGGAAGTGATTTTCTCGGATTACCGTGTGGGATGTACATACCTACAGAAATGATTGGGTTTTGATGCCTTGCCCGATCGCACATGGCCCAGCCTGTATCCTAGGAGGGCCTATCCCCGACGATTTCTAGGTCGTGTGGGAAGGACCTCCCTATCGCCCATACTCACTTGGCGACGATTCCAAATGCCGTCGTGGAAAGGGGTTAAAAACCGTTTGTATAACATGTCGCTGTACCACTGATTTGTCACTCCGTGTATCGGAGAGGTATCTCTTGGCCCTCTCGGTAATGCACATCACTATGAGCCTTGAAGAAATACGAATAATGAGTTAGTCACGGGATGATGCATTATGGAATGAGGAAAGAGACTTGCCAGTGACAAGATTGAACTAGGTATGATGATACCGACAATCGAATCTCGGGCAAGTAACATACCAATGACAGGGGGAACAACATATGATGTTATGAGGTTTGCCCAATAAAGATCTTTGTTGAATATGTAGGAGCCAATATGAGCATCCAGGTTCCACTATTGGTTATTGACCGAAGATGTGTCTCGGTCATGTCTACATAGTTCTCGAACCCGTAGGGTCCGCACACTTAACGTTCGATGACGATTTGTATTATGAGTTTCATGTTTTGATGAACCTAAGTTTGTTCGGAGTCCTGGATGAGATCACAGACATGACGAGGAGTCTCAAAATTGTCGAGACACAAATATTGATATATTGGAAGGTTATGTTTGGACACATGAATGGTTTTGGTTAGGTTCGGGCATTTTTGGAGTACCGGGGGTTACCAGAACCCCCCGTGGGTTAATGGGCCTTCGTGGGCCCTAGTGGAAGAGAGGAGACACCCCCCAAGACCAATCCGAATTGGGTTAGGGTTGGGGGGCGGCCCCCCTTTCCTTCTCTCCCTCTCCTCTTTTCCCCTTCTCCTTGTAGGAATAGGAAAAGGGGGGCGAATCCTACTTGGAGTATGACTCCCCCCTTGGGCGCACCAGCCCTTGGCCGGCATCCTCCTCCCTCCCCACTTTATATACGTGGGAGGGGGGCACCCCATAGACACACAAGTTGATCTTTAGCCATGTGCGGTGCCCCCCTCCATAGTTACACACCTTAGTCATATCGTTGTAGTGCTTAGGCGAAGCCCTGCATCGGTAACTTCATCATCACCGTCACCACGCCATTGTGCTGACGGAACTCACCCTCGGCCTCAGCTGGATCAAGAGTACGAGGGACGTCACCAAGCTGAACGTGTGCTGATCGCAAAGGTGTCGTGCGTTTGGTACCTGGATCAGTTGGATCGTGAAGACATTCGACTACATCAACCGTGTTACTAAACGCTTCCGCTTTCGGTCTATGAGGGTACGTAGACACACTCTTCCCTCTCGTTGCTATGCATCTCCTAGATAGATCTTGCATGATCGTCGGTAAATTTTTTGAAATACTGTGTTCCCCAACATCAGCCCCAAGGGTGGACTACTCCCTCCTCATCATGGTGGACGCCGGGATGATGAAGATGGCCACCGGAGATGATTCCCTCTCCGGCAGGGTGCCGGAACGGGGTCTAGATTGGTTTTCGGTGGCTACAAAGGCCTGCGGCGGCAGAACTTCTGATCTAGGTTAACCACGAGGGTTTTCGGAATATTTGTGAATTAATAGGTTAAAGAGGGGGTGTGGGAGGCCACCGAGGTGGGCACAACCCACCTGGGTGCGCCTGGGCCCCCAGGCACGCCCTGGTGGGTTGTGCCCCCTCGGGGCACCCCTAGGTGCTTCTTTGGCCCATCCTGGGTGTTCTGGTCCATAAAAAGTCTCCAAAAAGTTCCGCGGTGTTTGGACTCCGTTTGATATTGATTTCCTGTGATGTAAAAAACAAGCAAAAAAATTGCAACTGGCACTAGGCACTAGGTCAATAGGTTAGTCCCAAAAAATGATATAAAGTGGCTATAAAATGATTGTAAAACATCCAAGAATGATAATATAACGGCATGAATACTTCATAAATTATAGATACGTTGGTGACATATCATGGTGGCGATCTCCTTCTCGATCTGCTCCTCGTAGTCGATGAAGACGACGTGCGCACAGCTCCCGGTGAGGCCTCAGCCGGCTTGGTGGATGATGGCCACACGGACGGAGGAGGCCATGGCGACGGTGCTTCGGGCTTGTGCGGGGGAGGAAGAAAGCGGCGCGGGGGAATAAGGGGAATGAAGCTAGGGTTCACCAGTGGGTCGTGGGGGTTGCCTTATCCAACAGGGGGCGTGGGATGGCCGTCACACGGGCATGGCGGCCGGATGCACGCCACGCCCCATGCCTCCTATAGCGAGGAAGGAGAAGGCCGGTGATACGTCTCCAATGTATCAACTTTTCCAAACACGTTTGCCCTTGTTTTGGACTCTAACTTGCAAGATTCGAATGGAACTAACCCGGACCGATGCTGTTTTCAGCAGAACTGCCATGGTGTTATTTTTGTGTAGAAATAAAAGTTCTCGGAATGACCTGAAAATCCATGAAGACACGTTTTCGAATTAATGAAAAATACTGGCGAAAGAATCAACATCAGGGGGCCCACACCCTGTCCACGAGGGTGCAGGGCCCCCCTGGGGCTCGCCCCTTTCCTCGTGGCCCCCATGGGACTCCACCGACCTCAACCCCAACTCCATATATTCACTTCCGGGGAGGAAAAAAAATCAGAGAGATGGAATCATCGCGTTTTACGATACCGAGCCGCCGCCAAGCCCTAATCTCTCTCGGGGGGTGATCTGGAGTCCATTCGGGGCTCCTGAGAGGGGAATCCGTCGCCATTGTCATCATCAACCTTCCTGCATCACCAATTTCATGATGTTCACCATCGTGCGTGAGTAATTCCATCATAGGCTTGCTGGACGGTGATGGGTTGGATGAGATTTATCATGTAATCGAGTTAGTTTTGTTAGGGTTTGATGCCTAGTATCCACTATGTTTTGAGATTGATGTTGCTATGACTTTGCTATGCTTAATGCTTGTCACTAGGGCCCGAGTGCCATGATTTCAGATCTGAACCTATTATGTTTCATGAATATATGTGAGTTCTTAATCCTATCTTGGAAGTCAATAGTCACCTACTATGTGTTATGATCCGGCAACCCCGAAGTGACAATAATCAGGACCACTCCTGGTGATGACCGTAGTTTGAGGAGTTCATGTATTCACTAAGTGTTAATGCTTTGGTCTGGTACTCTATTAAAAGGAGGCCTTAATATCCCTTAGTTTCCAATAGGACCCCGCTGCCACGGGAGGGTAGGACAAAAGATGTCATGCAAGTTCTTTTCCATAAGCACGTATGACTATATTCGGAATACATGCCTACATTACATTGATGAACTGGAGCTAGTTCTGTGTCACCCTATGTTATAACTGTTGCATGAGGAATCACATCCGACATAATTATCCATCATTGATCCATTGCCTACAAGCTTTTCACATATTGATCTTTGCTTAGTTACTTTTCCGTTGCCATTGTTACGATTGCCACCGTTAACATTACTTCCATACTAGTTTGCTACTAAATACTTTGTTGCAGATATTAAGTCTTTTAGGTGTGGTCGAATTGACAACTCAACTGCTAATACTTGAGAATATTCTTTGGCTCCCCTTGTGTCGAATAAATAAATTTGGTTGAATACTCTACTCTCGAAAACTGTTGCGATCCCCTATACTTGTGGGTTATCAAGACTATTTTTGGGCGCCGTTGCCGGGGAGCATAGCTCTATTCTTCGAGTCACTTGGGATTTATATCTGTTGATCACTATGAGGAACTTGAAAGATGAAAGAACCAAGATCTTTCCCTCAACTATGAGGGAGGTAAGGAACTGCCATCTAGCTCTACACTTGATTCACCTTCTGTTATGAGTAAATTTGCGACACCTACACCTGTTATAGATTCTGATATGTCGCATGTTATTGATGATGCTTATGATGAAACTACTTCTATGCTTGATAATATCATGCCATTAGTTGAATTTCTTGATGAACAACTTGATAGGGTTAGAGAAAATGAAATTATTGAAACAGATAATATTGATGAAAGTGATGATGAAGATTCTCCCCTAGATATGAATTGCCTGATGTGCCTGAGGGTTATGTTATGGATGAAGAAACTGCTAGAGACCTTTTTGCTTGCAAAGATAGATATGATCTTAAGAAACTGTTAGCTAAGCTGAAACAAAATTCTTTGAATGCTAGAATGAAATATGACCCTGCTTTTTCTACTTCACCCATCTGTATTTGTGATAAGGATTATGATTTTTGTGGCTGAATTTGATCCTTTTTATGGCTATGAATCTGAAACTGTTGTGCCACATCTTGCTAAATTGAATGATACAGCCATGTCGGATTTCGGGTTCCGGCAAAACCCTTGAGGTTCGAACTCTAGGGTGCGCACGAAGATCTCTCCTCCCCCTAGCTCACACTCTCACCACACTCTCAAAGCTTAGCACGCCGAAGTCGCAGAACAAAGGACACAGGGTTTATACTGGTTCAGGCAACCGATGTGGTGTAATACCCTACTCCAGTGTGGCGTGGTGGATTGCCCCTTGGGATGAGGATGAACAAGTACAAGGGAAGAACAGCCTGCTGAGGAGAGGTGTCCTTGAGCTCGGTGAGCTTGTGTGGTTGAGGATGATCTGAATGGTCCAAGACCCGTTCTCTCCCAGATCAGTTACCTCCTACTATGGTGGCTAGTCCTATTTATAGAGGCCATGGTCCTCTTCCAAAATGTAGGCAGGAAGGGATCCAACTACGGCTAAATATGAAGGGAGACAACTAGTACAAGTTATCCTCAAAAGGTGCTCTTCGCCTGCCAAAGGTTCTGGTGGTGACACCGTCTTGGGCTCCATGGTGACCTTCGTCATGTCGTCCTTCTGGTCTTGGTCTTGTTGCAGCAATATGGAAACCTTTGCCTGATGCCTCGGGACTCCTCTCCTGCGCTTGCCTCTTTAGCACCAAAGAGGAAACAAGTACACTACACGCGCTGGCGCCCGCCGGGCCTTGGTCGTCATGGCTTGCGTCACAGGGACCTCGCGAGGTGCCCCTCGCCTTGATCTCTCCGCCCCTTGCGAGCCAGCCTGGTGAGGCTACCCCTAAGGGGGTCTTGCATCGTCCGCCTCGCGAGTTTTGGCCCCTCGTGAGGGTCTTGAGTGTTCGCCAATGAGGATGGGCCATACAGGGCCGCTGGTGGAGCCACGCCATGGGCCGCAGGCAGGCAAGTCTGGGGACCCCTGTTCCCAGGACGCCGACAGTAGCCCCCGGGCCCAAGGCGTGCTCGGACTTGGCTTCAAGGCGAAGCCAAGGGGCCAGTGTGGAGCGCCGCAGGCCTCAACAGCCGGCGGCGTCGGTTGACGCGTGGCGATTGATGGGACGTGGGCGGTCCCGCTTCCCCACGCAGCCTTGATATCTGCCCCACTTGACGAGTCCCTGTTGCATGCAGAAAAAGGTCATTGTTACCTTAGATCATGGAGGCCGGCGGTTGGCCTCCTCCTGGCTATAAATGGGAAGGGGGGCGGAGCCCCCATTACCCATCACTTCCTTCGCTCCTCCTGCTTCTTCTTCTTCTTCCGCCTTGCTCGTGCTCGTGTGATGCCATTGTGAGGTCGGATGTGTCGAGGCCCTGGCACGAACGGCCTCCCCCGAGCTATCTGTTGCCTTTGTACGCCCAGGCAGAGGGCTCCGGAGGAGGTAGCAGGGACCGACGCCCCCTGCACCATGGCCGCGGTGGCCGCGCAGTGGCTGCGCGCGCTGCCACCCCGCGAACCCACGCCGAGGACTCCTCGCGTGAACTCGTGGTGTGGGCGACGATGCCACCGAGCACGTGGATCCGGTTCCCGCTGTTCTTCACCGAAGTGATGCCGCCGAGGGGGCTGCTAGAGCTGTGGCTGTAGCACGCTGGGTGTGACACCCCGGCAACGGGGGCGGAGGTTGAGGTCGTCTCCCCTGGCAAGGTCTTCATGACCCGCGGATGGGGTGAGGTCGCCCGCGTCTGCCGCGCGGAGGGGCGCTCTCCATCCATTTCGAGTACGACAGCGCCTCCATGTTGTTCTTCAAGGTCTTCGACGAGGAAGGCCGCCACTTGGAGTGCTGCCCTAAAGGGGGCCGCCAGGACATTGCGGCGGCAAGCGCTCAGCCCGCCCTCGGACCAGCTGACAGCTCCTCGAGCAGCAGCGATGACTCCTGGTGGTCCAGCAACTCTCCCGAGCCTGGCGAGACTCCGGAGACAAGCGACAACAGCTACGTGCCTCCGAGCTTGCGCCATGCCCGGAGCACAGCTGCGGCATCCGACCGCCGCCGCCGCCGATCTGGATGAGGTCGGCGCCAGCCTCCCTTCACCCAGTGTTTATGATGGCGTCGGTGGCGTTGGCGCGTGTAGATAGGGATCCTAGAAACTTCCTTCTTTTGTTCCCTGCGAGGAATAAAGATGGACCCCGTGGGGGCGTGTAAAGGGTCTATAATGCCTTCTGTTGATATCATCCTTATTATGAAGATTTACGAATGCATGTCCTGCTTCGGCTCGATCTCCCCTTTCCAACTTTGCGGTAGCTTGGTGCTCTACGCCGACAGGTCCCGGTCCCCAGGCAGGCTGCATCCATCATTGGTATGCCAGGTCGCGATGCCGTGGTCAAGGCCAGGAGGTGAGCGGCCCGAGGTCCAGTTAGAGCTCCTGAGGCGCGATGCTCAAGAGGTCCCCTTTAGCGTGGAAGCATCTACCTAAAGGTGGGAAAGGGAGGCGACGTCGCCGCAACAGGGCTGCAAGAGGTGGGAATCTTATGCCATAGCACTCGGCCGACCTGGGTGCGAAACTTATCTTGGCAGTCCAGAGTTGATTCCTTGTGCAGCGCCAGCCTCGTGTGTCGACGGCCATAACATAGCCACGTTAGGCCCCTGCGAGCCTCCCCTCTTTCCCACGCTCTTCTGTGTGCTCTACATCCTCGGGTCCCGACTCTCGAGCGAGCTCAGCCGCCGCTGGTATGCCAGGTCGCGATGCTATGGTCAAGGCCAGGGGGTGAGGGCTGGAGAGCCAGTAAGAGCTCCTGAGTCACGATGCTCAGGAATCCCCCTTTAATGCTCAAGGGAATTGCATGGGAAAAGAGGGAGCGCGCGGTACCGGCTGCTGTCGCCCTCGGGAGGCTCCTGCAGGTTAGCACGAAGAAGGGTACAAATTGCAACCACGCTTGCCGGCCTGCCACTGGTCGTTACGCGAGAAGATGAAGGCACTGAGGGCCTGGTGAGGTGACGTGTGCGGGCGTGCCGTGAGCCAGAGCTCGATCGCTCAGATTTGTCAGTGTTGCAGGGACGGACCCGAGCACAAGCATTGTGCCAGCATGAGTAGCCCCTGTTGTGGGATGAGCAAGGGGACGATCGGCGATGCAGGTGGCCGCGGCGAGTGACAATCAAGCAAGGGATGACTATAAATAACTCATGCATGGGAACCAGCTAGCTTAGATAGATGCAAGAACAATACATGCCACTGGGACAGACCCGAGCAGCCTGGGGATGATGCAGCCTGAGGGGCGCCCCCAGTGGAGTAAGCTAAAGATGCAAAAGGATACATGCCGCAGGGACAGGCCCATGCGACCTGGGAATAATGTAGCCCGAGGGGCGCTCCCAGCTGAATAAACTTGGAAAATGTCACCTGGTTTCGTTGTCGAATGAGTGTTGGGGTAGCTGAAGGCGCGCACTGAAGAAGTCGCTCCTCATGAGCCGGCAAGACCCCGAGCCTCGGGAGCCTCTGGGGGCTCAGGTGGTTCCTTGAGGACCGTCTCCATCTCCACCAGGACCGCGTGATGCCTGGCGTCCTGGGTTGCCAGGATGCTCCGTAGATTGCGCTGGAAGGCGGCTACCACGCTCGGCAGGCCAAACGGCATGTGAACATATACATAGCTATGAGGTGGACCCTCGCACTGCCCAACGCGCGAACGCCAGAAGCACTCCTGAGATGCGGCCCTGTTGAGCCCTGGGATGTCGATGCAGATGTGCAGCCCGCCATCCTCGCCTGGATGGGGAGCTGCACCAGGTGGGCGGCGGTTGCCGCACATAGCCCTTGCTTCTTGAAGCTCCTAGGTGGCCTTGACGATGAACTCCTGAGCGTCGGGCGCTCCTCGCCCAGTGCCTTCCTGAGGGAAACATGCCGCAAAGCACGCCTCCACGTGGTGCCCGAGCGCCTCCCTCGTGATGTTGGCCAGGTCTGAGGCCCTCCAGAAGAGAGCCCCCGAGCCTTGCCCGAGGAGGGTGCCGAGCACGCCTTCCTATGTGAGGGAGGGAGGCGCCCCAGGTGCGGGCGCTGATCCTAAGGCGGCGCCGCTGGAGACACCGCCCCCCTGAGGCCCTGTGCGGAGTAGCTTCTTCTTCTTCTTGGGGATGGCCTCAGGATGGTACTGCGTGCCCTCGCTATCAGGGTCTTCATGTTGAGGAACGCAGTAATTTCAAAAAAATTCCTACGCACACACATGATCATGGTGATGCATATCAACAAGAGGGGAGAGTGTGTCCACGTACCCTCGTAGACCGAATGCGGAAGCGTTACCACAACGCGGTTGATGTAGTCGTACGTCTTCATGATCCGACTGATCCAAGTACCGAACGTACGACACCTACGAGTTCTTCACACGTTCAACTCGATGACGTCCCACGATCTCCGATCCAGCAAAGCTTCACAGGAGAGTTTCGTTTGCACGACGGCATGCTGACGGTGATGATGATGCTACCGACGCAGGGCTTCGCCTAAGCACCGCTATGATATGATCGAGGTGGATTATGGTGGATGGGGTACCGCACACGGCTAAGAGATCAATGATCAATTGTTGTGTCTATGGGGTGCTCCCCTGCCCCAGTATAGAAAGGAGAAAGGGGAGGTGGCGGCCGGCCAGGGAGAGGCGCGCCAAGAGGGGGAGTCCTACTCCCACTAGGAGTAGGACTCCTCCTTTTCCTAGTAGGAGTAGGAGAGCAGGAAGGAAAGGGAGAGGAGGAGAAAGAAAGAAAGGGGCCGGCCCCCTTGCCCTAAACCTATTCGGTTTGGGCCTTGGGGGGCGCGCCCCACACTCCTCTTGCTGCCCTCTATTTCCACTAAGGCCCATGTAGGCCCATTAAGCCCCTCGGAGGGTTCCGGTAACCCTCGGTACTCCGGTATATGTACGAAACCTTCCGGAACCTTTCCACTGTCCGAACGTAGTCGTCCAATATATCGATCTTTACGTCTCGACCATTTCGAGACTCCTCGTCATGTACGTGATCATATCCGGCACTCTGAACTACCTTCAGTACATCAAAACACAAAAACTCATAATACCGATCGTCACCGAACATTAAGCGTGCGGACCCTACGGGTTCGAGAACTATGTAGACATGACCGAGACACGTCTCCGGTTAATAACCAATATCGGAACCTGGATGCTCATATTGTCTCCCGCATATTCTACGAAGATATTTATCGGTCAAACCACATAACAACATACGTTGTTCCCTTTGTCATTGGTATGTTACTTGCCTGAGATTCGATCATCGGTATCTCAATGCCTAGTTCAATCTCGTTACTGGCAAGTCTCTTTACTTGTTCCGTAATACATCATCCCACAACTAACTCATTAGTTACAATGCTTGCAAGGCTTATAATGATGTGTATTACCGAGTGGCCCCAGAGATACCTCTCCAACAATCGGAGTGACAAATCCTAATCTCGAAATATGCCAACTCAACAAGTACCTTCGTAGACACCTGTAGATCACCTTTATAATCAACCAGTTACGTTGTGATGTTTGGTAGCACACAAAGTGTTCCTCCGGTAAACAGGAGTTGCATAATCTCATAGTCATGGGAGCATGTATAAGTCATGCAGAAAGTAATAGAAACATACTAAGCGATCAAGTGCTAAGCTAACAGAATGGGTCAAGTCAATCACATCATTCTCCTAATTATGTGATCCCGTTAATCAAATGACAACTGATGTCTATGGCTAGGAAATATAACCATCTTTGATCAACGAGCTAGTCAAGTAGAGGCATACTAGTGACACTCTGTTTGTCTATGTATTCACACATGTATCATGTTTCCGGTTAATACAATTCTAGCATGAATAATAAACATTCATCATGATATAAGGAAATAAATAATAACTTTATTATTGCCTCTAGGGCATATTCCCTTCAGTATCCCACTTGCACTAGAGTCAATAATCTAGATTACACAGTGATGATTCTAACACCCATGGAGCCTTGGTGCTGATCATGTTTTGCTCGTGGAAGTGGCTTAGTCAACGGGTCTGCAACATTCAGATCCGTATGTATCTTGCAAATCTCTATGTCTCCCACCTGGACTTGATCCCGGATGGAGTTGAAGCATCTCTTGATGTGCTTGGTTCTCTTGTAAAATCTGGATTCCTTTGCCAAGATAATTGCACCAGTATTGTCACAAAAGATTTTCATTGGACCTGATGCACTAGGTATGACACCTAGATCGGATATGAACTCCTTCATCTAGACTCCTTCATTTGCTGCTTCTGAAGCAGCAATGTACTCCGCTTCACATGTAGATCCCGCCATCACGCTCTTTTTGGAACTGCTCCAACTGACAGCTCCACCGTTCAATATAAACCTGTATCCGGTTTGCGATTTAGAATCGTCCGGATCAGTGTCAAAGCTTGCATCAACGTAACCATTTAAGATGAGATCTTTGTCACCTCCATAAACGAGAAACATATCCTTAGTCCTTTTCAGGTACTTTAGGATGTTCTTGACCGCTGTTCAGTGATCGACTC
Source organism: Triticum urartu (assembly GCF_003073215.2). Classification (NCBI taxonomy): domain Eukaryota; kingdom Viridiplantae; phylum Streptophyta; class Magnoliopsida; order Poales; family Poaceae; genus Triticum; species Triticum urartu. The sequence goes on along the minus strand of NC_053022.1, from coordinate 401,923,655 downwards.
CTGGATTACTTTGGTACCTCCCTAAACTAATAGCAAGGCACACATCAGGGTTTGGTACAAAGCATTGCATACATGATAGAACCTATGGCTGGGGCATAGGGAATGACTTTCAGTTTCTCTCTATCTTCTCCAATGGTCGGGCATTGAGTCTGACTCAACTTCACGCCTTGTAACACAGGCAAGAACCCTTTATTTGCCTGATCCATTTTGAACTTCTTCAAAACTTTATCAAGGTATGTGCTTTGTGAAAGTCCAATTAAGCGTCTTGATCTACTCTATAGATCTTGATGCCCAATATATAAGCAGCTTCACCGAGGTCTTTCATTGCAAAAATCTTATTCAAGTATCCTTTTATGATATTCAGAAATTCAGTATCATTTCCGATCAACAATATGTCATCTACATATAATATCAGAAATGCTACGGAGCTCCCACTCACTTTCTTGTAAATACAGGCTTCTCCAAGTCTGTATAAAACCATATGCTTTGATCACACTATCAAAGTGTATATTCCAACTCCAAGAGGCTTGCACCAGTCCATAAATGGATCGCTGGAGCTTGCACACTTTGTTAGCACCTTTTGGATCGACAAAACCTTCTGGTTGCGTCATATACAACTCTTCTTTAAGATATTGATTAAGGAATGCAGTTTTGACATCAATTTGCCAAATTTCATAATCATAAAATGCGGCTATTGCTAACATGATTCGGGCAGACTTAAGCATCTCTACGGGTGAGAAGGTCTCATCGTAGTCAACTCCTTGAACTTGTCGAAAACCTTTTGCAGCAAGTCGAGCTTTGTAGACAGTAACATTACCGTCAGCGCCAGTCTTCTTCTTGAAGATTCATTTATTATCTATGGCTTGCCGATCATCGGGCAAGTCAACCAAAGTCCATACTTTGTTCTCGTACATGGATGCCATCTCAGATTTCATGGCCTCTAGCCATTTTGTGGAATCTGGGCTCATCATCGCTTCCTCATAGTTCGTAGGTTCGTCATGGTCAAGTAACATGACCTCCAGAACAGGATTACCGTACCACTCTGGTACGGATCTTGCTCTAGTTGACCTACGAGGTTAGGTAGTAACTTGATCAGAACTTTCATGATTATCATCATTAGCTTCCTCACTAATTGGTGTAGGAATCACTCGAACTGATTTATGTGATGAACTACTTTCCAATAAGGGAGAAGGTACAGTTACCTCATCATGTTCTACTTTCCTATCACTCACTTCTTTTGAGAGAAACTCCTTCTCTAGAAAGGATCCATTCTTAGCAACGAATATCTTGCCTTCGGATTTGTCATAGAAGGTGTACCCAAGAGTCTCCTTTGGGTATCCTATGAAGACACATTTCTCCGATTTGGGTTCGAGCTTATCAGGTTGAAGCTTTTTCACATAAGCATCGCATCCCCAAACTTTAAGAAACGACAACTTGGGTTTCTTGCCAAACCACAGTTCATATGATGTCGTCTCAACGGATTTTGATGGTGCCCTATTTAACGTGAATGCAGCCATCTCTAAAGCATAGCCCCAAAAGGATAGCGGTAAATCAGTAAGAGACATCATAGATCGCACCATATCTAATAAAGTGCGGTTACGACGTTCGGACACACCATTACGCTGTGGTGTTCTGTAGCGGTCGGGCATTGAGTCTGAGTCAACTTCACACCTTGTAACACAAGCAAGAACCCCTTCTTTGCTTGATCCATTTTGAACTTCTTTAAAACTTTATCAAGGTATGTGCTTTGTGAAATTCAATTAAGCGTCTTGATCTATCTCTATAGATCTTGATGCCCAATATATAAGCAGCTTCACCGAGGTTATTCATTGAAAAATTATTATTCAAGTATCCTTTTATGCTATTCAGAAATTCAGTATCATTTCTGATCAGCAATATGTCATCCACATATAATATCAGAAATGCTACAGATCTCCCACCCACTTTCTTGTAAATACAGGCTTGTCCAAAAGTCTGTATAAAACCATATGCTTTGATCACACTATCGAAGCGTATATTCCAACTCCGAGAGGCATGCACCAGTCCATAAATAGATCGCTAGAGCTTGCATAGTTTTTTAGCACCTTTTGGATCGACAAAACCTTCTGGTTGCATCATGTATAACTCTTCTTTAAGATATCCATTAAGGAATGCAATTTTGACATCCATTTGCCAAATTTCATAATCATAAAATGCGGCAATTGCTAACATGATTCGGACGGACTAAAGCATCGGTACGGGTGAGAAGGTCTCATCGTAGTCAACTCCTTGAACTTGTCGAAAACCTTTTGCAACAAGTCGAGCTTTGTAGACAGTAACATTACCGTCATCGTTAGTCTTCTTCTTGAAGAACCATTTACTCTCTATGGCTTGCCGATCATCGGGCAAGTCAACCAAAGTCTACACTTTGTTCTCATACATGGATCCCATCTCAGATTTCATGACCTCAAGCCATTTTGCGGAATCTGGGCTCATCATCGCTTCCTCATAGTTCGTAGTTTCGTCATGGTTAAGTAACATGACCTCCAGAACAGAATTACCATACCACTCTGGTGCGGATCTTACTCTGGTTGATCAATGAGGTTAGGTAGTAACTTGATCATAAGTTTCAGGATCATCATCATTAGCTTCCTCACTTACTGGTGTAGGAATCACTGGAACTGATTTCTATGATGAACTACTTTCCAATAACGAAGTAGGTACAGTTACCTCATCAAGTTCTACTTTCCTCCCACTCACTTCTTTCGAGAGAAACTCCTTCTCTAGAAAGGATCCATTCTTGGCAACGAATATCTTGCCTTCGGATCTGTGATAGAAGGTGCACCCAACAGTCTCCTTTGGGTATCCTATGAAGACACATTTCTTTGATTTGGGTTCGAGCTTATTAGGTTGAAGCTTTTTCACATAAGCATCGCAACCCCAAACTTTAAGAAATGACAACTTGGGTTTCTTGCCAAACCACAGTTCATAAGGTGTCGTCTCAACGGATTTTGATGGTGCCCTATTTAACGTGAATGCAGCCGTCTCCAAAGCATAACCCCAAAACGATAGCGCTAAATCAGTAAGAGACATCATAGATCGCACCATATCTAATAAAGTGCGGTTACGATGTTCGGACACACCATTACGCTGTGGTGTTCCAGGTGGCGTGAGTTGTGAAACTATTCCGCATTGTTTCAAATGAAGACCAAACTCATAACTCAAATATTCACCTCCACGATCTGATCGTAGAAACTTAATTTTCTTGTTACGATGATTTTCCACTTCACTCTGAAATTCTTTGAACTTTTCAAATGTTTCAGACTTATGTTTCATCAAGTAGATATACCCATATCTGCTCAAATCATCTGTGAAGGTAAGAAAATAATGATACCCGCCGCGGGCATCAACATTCATCGGACCATATACATCGGTATGTATTATTTCCAATAAGTCAGTGGCTCGCTCCATTGTTCCGGAGAATGGAGTCTTAGTCATCTTGCCCATGAGGCATGGTTCGCAAGTATCAAGTGATTCATAATCAAGTGATTCCAAAAACCCATCAGCATGGAGTTTCTTCATGCACTTTACACCAATATGACCTAAACGGCAGTGCCACAAATAAGTTGCACTATCATTATTAACTTTGCATCTTTTGGCTTCAAGATTATGAATATGTGTATCGCTACGATCAAGATTCAATAAACCATTTATTTTAAGTGTATGACCATAGAAGGTTTTATTCATGTAAACAGAACAACAATTATTCTTTGACTTAAATGAATAACTGTATTGCAATAAACATGATCCAATGATATTATGCTCAACGCAAACACCAAATAACATTTATTTAGGTTCATCACTAATCCCGAAGGTAGAGGGAGTATGCGATGGTGATCTTATCAACCTTGGAATCTCTTCCAACACACATTGTCACTTTGCCCTCAACTAGTCTCTGTTCATTTTGTAACTCCTATTTCGAGTTACTAATCTTAGCAACTGAATCGGTATCAAATACCTAGGGGTTACTATGAACACTAGTAAAGTACACATCAATAATCTGTATATCAAATATACCTTTGTTCACTTTGCCATCCTTCTTATCCACCAATTATTTGGGGGTAGTTCCGCTTCTAGTGACCATGTCCTTTGCAGTAGAAGCACTCAGTTTTAGGCTTGGGTCTAGCTTTGGGCTTCTTCATGGGAGTAGCAACTTGCTTGCCATTCTTCTTGAAGTTCCCTTTCTTTCCCTTGCCCTTTTACTTGAAACTAGTGGTCTTGTCAACCATCAACACTTGATGCTTTTCTTGATTTCTACCTTCGCCGATTTCAGCATCGTGAAGAGCTCGGGGAATCGTTTTCGTCATCCCTTGCATATTATAGTTCATCACGAAGTTCCAGTAACTTGGTGATAGTGACTAGAGAACTCTGTCAATCACTATCTTATCTGGAAGATTAACTCCCACTTGATTCAAGCGATTGTAGTGCTCAGACATTCTGAGCACATGCTCACTGGTTGAGCTATTCTTGTCTGTCTTGTAGGCAAAGTATTTGTCAGAGGTCTCATACCTCTCGACTCGGGCATGAGTCTGAAATACAAATTTCAGTTCTTGGAGCATCTTATATGTCCCATGGCGTTCAAAACGTTTTTGAAGTCCAGGTTCTAAGCCGTAAAGCATGGTGCACTAAACTATCAAGTAGTCGTCATACCGAGCTCTGCCAAACATTCATAACGTCTGCATCTGCTCCTGCAATAGGTCCGTCACCTAGCGGTGCATCAAGGACATAATTCTTCTGTGCAGATAATCCTCAGATCACAGACCTAGTCCGCATCATTGCTACTATCATCTTTCAACTTATTTTTCTCTAGGAACATATCAAAAAATAAAACAGGGAGCTATACGCGAGCTATTGATCTACAACATAGATATGCAAAATACTATTAGGTACTAAGTTCATGATAAATTAAAGTTCAATTAATCATATTACTTAAGAACTCCCACTTAGATAGACACCCCTCTAATCATCTAAGTGATCACGTGATCCACATCAACTAAACCATGTCCGATCATCACGTGAGATGGAGTAGTTTTCAATGGTGAACATCACCATGTTGATCATATCTACTATATGATTCAAGCTCGACCTTTCGGTCTCCGTGTTCCGAGGCCATATCTGCATATGCTAGGCTCGTCAAATTTAACCCGAGTATTCTGCATGTGCAAAAATGGCTTGCACCCGTTATATGTGAACGTACAGCTTATCACACCCGATCATCACGTGGTGTCTCAGCACGAAGAACTGTCGCAACGGTGCATACTCAGGGAGAACACTTATACCTTGAAATTTTAGTAAGGGATCATCCCATAATGTTACCGTCGTACTAAGCAAAATAAGATGCATAAAAGATAAACATCACATGCAATCAAAATATGTGACATGATACGGCCATCATCATCTTGTGCCTTTGATCTTCATCTCCAAAGAACCGTCATGATCTCCATCGTCACCGGCATGACACCATGATCTCCATCATCTTGATCTTTATCAATGTGTCGTCACATGGTCGTCTCGCCAACTATTGCTTTGCAACTATTGCTATCGCATAGCGATAAAGTAAAGCAATTATATGGCGCTTGCATCTTATGCAATAAAGAGACAACCATAAGGCTCCTGCCAGTTGTCGATAACTTTAACAAAACATGATCATCTCATACAGCAATTTATATCTCGTCACGTCTTGACCATATCACATCACAACATGCCATGCAAAAACAAGTTAGACGTCCTCTACTTTGTTGTTGCAAGTTTTACGTGGCTGCTACGGGCTTAGCATGAAAAACCACAACGCGGTATAGTGATTGATTTTTGATCTTCAGAAAGAACCCTGTTCATTGAATCCGATTCAACTAAAGTTGGAGAAACTAACACCCACTAGCCACCTGTGTGCGAAGCACGTCGGTAGAACCAGTCTCGCGTAAGCATACGCGTAATGTCAGTTTGATCCGTTTCATCCAACAATACCGCTGAATCAAGAATCAACTAGTGATGGCAAGCAATATGTATATACCCACGCCAACAACTCCTTTGTGTTCTACTCATGCATATAACATCTACGCATAGACCTGGCTCTCATGCCACTGTTGGGGAACGCAGTGATTTCAAAAAAATTCCTACGATCATGCAAGATCCATCAAGGTGATGCATAGCAACGAGAGGGGAGAGTGTTGTCCACGTACCCTCGTAGACCGTAAGCGGGAGCGTTATGACAACGATGTTGATGTAGTCGTACGTCTTCACGATCCGACCGATCCTAGCACCGAAAGTACGACACCTCCGCGATCTGCACACGTTCACCTCAGTGACGTCCCATGAACTCTAGATCCAGCTGAGTGTCGACGGAGAGCTACATCAGCACGACGGCATGATGATAGTGATGATGAAGTTACCGACGCAGGCCTTCGCCTAAGCACTACAACGATATGACCGAGGTGGAAATCTGTGGAGGGGGGCACCGCACACGGCTAAAACAATCAACTTGTGTGTTTATGGGGTGCCCCCTCCCCCGTATATAAAGGAGGGGAGGAGGAGGCCGGCCGGCCCTAGAGGGTGCGCCAAGGGGGGAGGAATCCTCCTCCTAGTAGGAGTAGGATTCCTCCTTTCCTAGTCCTACTAGGAGGGGGAAGGAAGAAGAGGGGGGGGGAGAGGGAAAGAGGGGTCGCGCCCCCCTCCCCTAGTCTAATTCGGACTCCCTTGGGGGGGCACCTCCTGGCTGCTTCCCTCTCTCTCCCCTAAAGCCCACTAAGGGCCCAATATCTTTCCGGGGGGGTCCGGTAACCCTCCAGCATTCCAGTTTTATCCGAAACCTCCCGGAACACTTCCGGTGTCCGAACGTAGCTGTCCAATATATCAATCTTTATGTATCGACCATTTCGAGACTCCTCGTCATGTCCGTGATCATATCCGGGACTCCAAACAACCTTCGGTACATCAAAACACATAAACTCATAATATCGATCATCACCGAACGTTAACCGTGCGGACCCTACGGGTTCGAGAACTATGTAGACATGACTGAGACTCATCTCCGGTCAATAACCAATAGCGGAACATGGATGCTCATATTGGTTCCTACATATTCTACGGAGATCTTTATCGGTCAAACCGCATAACAACATATGTTGTTCCCTTTGTCATCCGTAGAGCATCTTTATAGTCACCCAGTTATGTTTGTGACGTTTGATAGCACACTAAGTGTTCCTCCGGTATTCGGGAGTTGCATAATCTCATAGTCATAGGAACATGTATAAGTTATGAAGAAAGCAATAGCAACAAACTAAACGATCATCGTGCTAAGCTAACGAATGGTTCAAGTCAATAACATCATTCTCTAATGATGTGATCCCATTAATCAAATGACAACTCATGTACATGGCTAGGAAACATAACCATCTTTGATTAACGAGCTAGTCAAGTAGAGGCATACTAGTGACATTCATTTTGTCTATGTATTCACACATGTACTAAGTTTCCCGTTAATACAATTCTAGCATAAATAAACATTTATCATGGTATAAGGAAATATAAATAACAACTTTATTATTGCCTCTAGGGCATATTTCCTTTAGTGATCCCGTTCATCAAATGACAACACATGTCCATGGCTAGGAAATTTAACTATCTTTGATTAACGAGCTAGTCAAGTCGAGGCATACTAGGGACACTCTGTTTGTCAATGTATTCACACATGTACTAAGTTTCCGGTTAATACAATTCTAACATGAATAATAAAAATTTATCATGATATAAGGAAATATAAATAACAACTTTATTATTGCCTCTAGGGCATATTTCCTTCAGAGGCATACTAGGGACACTTTGTTTGTCTATGTATTCACACATGTACTAAGTTTCAGGTTAATACAATTCTAGCAAGAATAATAAATATTTATCATGATATAAGGAAATATAAATAACAATTTTATTATTGCCTCTAGGGCATATTTCCTTCACATTGCTCGTCGGCAGGGGAAGAGGGGGAGAGTAGCTTCTGTGGCGAGATGAGGCGAAAGAGGTGGAGAGTTGTGGCGACTGTGACGTGCACCGGCGGGGAGGTCGACTTTTATAGCCGAAGCAGGGCAATGAGAAGCTGCCCGCCGGGTGCCGCATGGCGGGAGTGGGCGGGACACCCGCCGCGGCGCCTTCACTGCGCCGCCCGTGTGGCATCAAGGGAAGGCTAAAAGGCGCGACAGCCTTGGCATTGATTCCTGCGAGAACCGAGGCGATGAGGACGACGAAGCGGCGTGTCGCTGACTCGGCGGTCCCATTCCCGTTCGCGCCAAAAACAGTTTCCCCGGCGCCCCCAGCGTGCCGGGTTCGGCCTGGGTGCACCGGCGCCAGTTTAGGGCCTAACCGGCGAAAAACGGGCTCCTAGGGGCGCGACTGGGCCGAATTTTCGGCGCCAGCGCTAAAAAATGGCCTTGGGGCCTATTGGTGGCGCGGCTGGAGATGCTCCTACTGCCAGGCTCTCTGACGGTAGGCTAACACATCCTACCGCCAAGGCCTTTGGTGGTAGGTATTTTATATATCAAATGGACATGACAGCACTGTTAAGTCTTACTGCCGGAGACTATGGCGGTAGGTTGTGTTACCCTACCGTCATCGACCCCGGCGGTAGGAAAAGAGTCAGATCCCGAAATTTTACCAAAGCAGGGTCAAATCTCGTTCAACTTCTATAAAAGGGTCAAAACACCAAATTTGGTCGCTTCCATCCTCTGATTATTATTGAGGTAATTGTCGGGGATATACCCTGCAGTATGACCCGGCCAGATATATGACCCGGCTGGCGACTCACTAGTCTGGTGACTCACTAATGACCTCGACGACGGGTCAGGTAGATGACAAGGCCCAAGGCCCAGTAGGCTGGCTCATGTTATGACAGACCGGCTTAAGAGGAAAGGCATAAGGAGTATTTCCTTACAAAGAAAGCAAGACTAGGATTCCACTTGTAATAGAATTGTCCTAATCCTATTAGGACTCCACATGCAAACCGCCCCTTGAACTTATATAAGAAGGGACAGGGCACTCCAAGGGGAAGAAGTTGAGACAGACAAGTCAATAGCTCTGGAAATAGAGGTAGCAAAAGAGCACCCTTATAATCGTGAGCATCATCATCATCATCAATATCAATGAAGCAGGATGTAGGCTTTTACCTCCAACGTGAGGGGACGAACCTGGGTAAAACCTCGTGTCTCTCATCCCACTCAACCCCTTTCAAGCTACTACATAGATGCGTTGGCCTCACGACTAAGTCCTCATACTAAGGACATCTGCCGTGACAAATCCACGACAGTATATCAACGGTGATGCTTAAACTTGGCATTAATGTGCACTTTAGTGCCTGAACTTAAAAAATACGTCGAACTGGTTCTTGAACTTGGCACAAACGTGCAAATACGGTGATAATTTCATCCATAGACGTATAATGCGCTAATGTGACACCGTATTTTTATCAGCATGCACACATGGGATGAGACCCGCTTATCACAGATGGCTTGCTTTATAAGTGTCTCTATAACCGGCGGACCCATACGTCAGCACAAACGGATTCGAACTCACGACGTTGCATTTGCAAGCGGATTGCGCTAGCAACTTGGCCATTCAATTTCTCATATCCATAGTCGTACACTCTACGTCACTTCTAGGAAGATGGGCGTGACTTTTAGATGGGCTGCAATCAGTGCAGCCCATTTTGCGCATGTTAGCTTTATTCAGAAATTTGTAAAAGTTTGTCAACTACAATCATAGTAAAAAAACAAATTTCAAATATTCATGTGTTACGAATATTATATGTACAAATATAACTTATTTATAAAATCCTAGTGTAATTCTTTAAAATATTCACATTTTTATTAAAATTCTCTAGTAATAACTTTCACTCGTGGTACATATTCATAATTTATATATTACTGAAATATAGTCAGATGTAAATATTTATAAAAAACTAGTTTGTGCATAATTGTGAATATTTTTAGTTATAGAAAAAAAATCTTAAATAACAAACTTATACATCATAAAAATTTGCATATAATTGTTCAAATATTTTTATGCTTAAAATAATAATTATTATTTTAATTTAACAAATATTTAATTATATTATAAACTATACAAACATGTTTATAACCATAAATAAAATTTAATTTATATGAGTTTTTCAAAAATAATACGCGAATACTATTTAAAATTACTTGAACATTTTGCTAAATAAGTTATCTTTTGTATGTATAATATTTATAACACATATTTGAACTTTACATTTATTACTGTCGTTATAATTTACGTACTTAATTTTTTGAGAAATATCTAGTACTTTATACAAATTCGAAAAACATGCTCCACCCATTCCTTATTTAAGGTGTATTATTTTTGGCACGGTGACCAAGGAACATAATTATAGACAATCTAGGATGTAATTACCCTTGGCTAATTTGTTTTTTTAACACAATACAGACGCAATCGCTCATATAAACGTGCATACACTCATCCCTATGAACGCACACACGCACACCTTATCCCTATGAGCACCATCGAGAGACTGAGCCGGCATATCATCTTTTGATTTTACGAAGTAATCGTAGGCGTCTCGTAATCGTCGGGAACGTCTTCTCCCACTGAAAGTGTATCGCCGAAAATCTCAAAATAATTGCAGGATAAATGCTAGCACCAGGATTTGAACCCCTGGTGGGCTGGGGATACCACTGTCCACCTAACCATCCCAACCACATGTTGGTTCGCCTTTGGCTAATTTGTTGATTAGAAACAAGTAAATCATTTAGGCCAAGAAAATAAAATATACACACAATCGGCAGAGATATACTTTCCTATTTTTATACAAGGAGAAATAGTTGCAATCAGGAGAGAAATACTTTCCTTTTTCTGGAAGGATACAAATAGAATTACGAGAAATAAGATGAAATGCACCTTACGTTATGGAATTTTATCACAAAACAAATGCACCTAATATAAAGGAAGAAGGGAGTATAAAATAAAGCTAACACTGGCCGCACTGACTCCAGCCCTTTTAAACCACACGGATCTGCTTTTTTGTCTTTATATAATAGATAGGAAGTTTACACTAAGGTAACACCAAATTTTAGGTGGCGTAGTGGCTAGCATGGCTTGTTTGCTATCTACAGGACGCTAGTTCGAATCCCTGGCACTATAACTAAGGGCTTGTTCGGTTGAGGTGGATTTGAAGGAATTGAGGGGGAATTAATCCCCTACAAGCCAAAATCTCTGCAAATCCCCTCCAATCCATCTAGGGATGGGATTAACTGAACAAAGCCTGAAGGATTTTTCCTTTGTGCTAACATGTGGGGCCCACTAGTCACAGAGACTAAAGCAAGCCCTCTGTTAGAAGTGGGTCATACGTCATGCGTGCATGCTAATCAAAATGCAGTGCCATGTCAGCGCATTATACGTCTACACAGGTAGGAATACCATCATATTTGTATGCTTGTGCCAAGTTCTAGATCCAGTGTATTTTTGAACTTTACGCACCAAAGTGAATATCGGTGGCACGTTTAAGCACCACCAGTAATGTTACCTCTTTGATAAATTTCAATTGTGGGCCAGGGTTCTTAACCTCCCCTTTAACTTGTAAAATGAGACATGGGGTCTAGAGGTTGCATAAAAATTGATGAGCAGGTGGCCTCAGTTCAATTTGATCCTGTAGGGGTTTTTTTAGAGCAAGGGTGGTGATTGCTGTTCAAAAGCCTTTGAGGAGGTGGATCTTAATAGATTCAACTAGGAAGAATATCAGGGACATATATGCCATTCAATATGAACAAGTTTCTATTTTATGTTTCTCGTGTGCTAGTTGAATTCAACATTGCACTAATTTAATATGAAAACTTACTTGGATTGTAATATTTAAATTAGAACTTCCGTTGCATTCGAATATTTTCAGTTATCTATGATTTGGTATGTTGTTAATTTGAGCTCGCGGACTTAAAAAAAAGGCAAAAGTTTTAGTGACAGTGTTGGATGGTCAGTTCTCGCAGCGCGGACTGGTCCGGATCAATCCATGGACAGATAATGTGTTCGTTTTGAGAGTTAGCGTTGGAGGTGCCTAAGACAAGCAATTTTCTTTCTAGTGTTCCGTATCTCCGTTTTTGTCTAGTCATCTACAACCGGATACAACAAAATTGACCCCTCAAACACCTGCAGATGCGTCTGTGCGCGTCCTTAAACAGTGACTGGTTAGACCTTCAATTTTCCTACGCACAACTGGACTCCTCAATTAGCAAATCTCAAATCCATACAAACGCATGCAACGTAAATAGAGAGCACACCGGTCTTTATAGCACTCATACACCGGGGTGCCGAAGATGGGGACCCTGACGGACCGCGATGCTCCAGCACCGGCGGATCCGAGTGCCCATTGCGCCGACACAATGGAGTCGCACTGGACTAGTCCAGTCGTCGGTCGGGCACGGTCCTCCGGATAGCAGCGGAGGGCAATTGGGACGGTCATAACCTGCTCCATCCCGCAAGGGACGCTATCCTAGTTGACGGATCCGAAGTGATCGGTGGCAGATCCGCTGTCCGCCATTCCGAAGAACGCCATAGTGTGCCGGAAGTGAGCTTGGGGACGAAGCGCCGGAAGTGGTTGCCAATATTCCGCCTCCGCCTCCGATCAATCTCTAGCTAGCTCATCCCAACTACCTATCGGCGCAAGTGGATGCTATATACTCCCTATCTTGTCTTATTTTGATATTTTCGATCCTTCACATGTGCCTTCCTCAGATCGTGCCACTTTTTTTTTAAGCATCAGTACAGACACAAGCGCTCATATACACGCGCATCGTCGTCGACAGGAACGTCTCCTCCCACTGAAAGCGCATCGCCGGAAATCCTGAAATAAATCCAGGAATAATGCGAGCACCAGGATTTGAACCCTGGTGGATTGGGGATACCACTGTCCACCTAACCATTTCAACCACAGGTTGGTTCGCAGATCATGCCACTTCGTACGTCAAGTCATTGACCCGCATATATATGCTTAACAAAGCGCGCTCCCAGATTTTTCTAATCCGGCAGCACCGTCTTCCGGGACGGACCTCCCTTCTCACCGTTCGTACGCTGCATGACAAGTTGACAACAATGGCTCGCTTTGGCCCGCGCCATATCTCCCGTTGACAAAGACGGCAACGGAGAAGGTGCAGCAAATATCTCCATAGCCGAAAAGGACAGCACGTATGTAACGTAATCCCGGTATAAGATACATTCGATCTCATAGGTGGCGGAGTGGACGGGGCCGGGTGGCTGACGCGGAGGTGTGCCGCGGCGGCAGTGGCCATGGGTGGCCTGTTCATCTCTCTACTTATATTGAGTGTTGTTCTCTTCGGAGTAAAATATAGGCTAGGATTTTTGGAACCCGGATGTATTGGAGGACCTTATTTTAAATACTTTAAAAATCACATTTAAGGTTTCAAAACATTCTGAAAAACAATCTACGTGATCATATGGATGTATATTATACACGTGTAAAGTTTGGCGATGAAATAAGTAAATATGCGACCTATACAAAAATGACAAAATGGTGATTCCAAATAGTAAATAATGCATGCACTGTTCATCTTTCCAAAATCATGACTTTGTCATTTTTGTGTAACTCACATGGTTACTTATTTCAGCATCAAAATTTACACATGTGTAACATACATTCATATAAACATGTTGATTTGTTTTCAGAATTTTTTGAAACTTCAAAATAGCATTTTGGCACAGTTCAAAAAATAGTGCTCCAATGCACCCGGGTTCCAAAGTGACTTTTTGCTAGAGGGTAGTGTTTTAAGCTATGCAAACTTATAATTTTATGGAGTTAGACGTTCAGGGGATCTGCTAGACAGGGGTTAATTCTCTAAAACCTAAAATTTTCCTTTGAAATATACTCCCTCCTTTTCTAAATATAAGTCTTTTTAGAGAATTTTAGGGACCGAGGGAGTAGCTTTTTTAGAGAATCAACTAGAGATGCTCACTATTGTGTGCTTACAATTAATGGAACAAACAATATGTAATTTGTCCACCCTTTGTGGGAAGTGTTGTAAATTTTATTTTAATACCGTAAGAGCTTGTTAAATTAAATATGATTTGACAAACACAATGCCAGCTTGTGCACAACAATCTGTTGCCGTAACACCAGGCTGCTACTAAAATTGAAATGCTCAGAAAAAGACTTCGTTTTTGTTTTCTCCACATTATTGCCCTTTTCTCAACTCACAGCTCAGCTAGCATTTCCTAATCAGATGTGCGGACGTCGAAAATCCACTTGCAGTGGACCTGTGAATAAACTACGTTCTTAATAGTACTTGTTTGACAACAAACGCCCATTGTCAATTTTTTAAAATATGTTTCCCGTATTATTCTACTCACATCCGGTCAGCATGCAAGGGGGACATCACTGAACCTTGCAGGATCTCGTGAATTTTTATGTCTCATTTGAATACCAATTAAGAACTCGATAGATTATTCCGCCAGATCTTTTTGCCAAATCCTATTGGAAGCTGTGTTGCCCAGCCTGTAATATATTGACACATCAGCAGCGGAGGTGTTGAGCTGGATCGCTCAAGAATGGCCAAACCTTATGTCAGCCAGTAAATCATTGACAAACCAGCAGTATCATGTGACAGCCAGCTTACGTAAAACAAGCTAGATTTATTCCTTGAAGGAAACTTAAGACTTGTAAAGAAGACCTTAAGACTTGTCTACATTTTCTTAAATTTTGAATAACTTACAAAAAAAATTTAGAAATACAACTATGTAGTTGTTCTTTAGTGAATATAATATACATGAATCCAAGGTGATGCTTGCCAATTAAAAACTTCTCAGAAAAGATCTACTCTAGCTAGCTATGTCTTGCCTATATATGCTGCTACTAAATGGACATGACATACTTTTCCCCGATAGTTTCAAGTTGTCTTCCAATTTAAAATTTTGGAAGTGCTATGATTTTATTAAAAATCAAATACTCCTATTTTACTTCATGGAACAATGACATCAACTAGTTAAGAAATCAGATGGAATGCCTTCATCCAACGGAACTTGGAATCAATTCCTACATTAAGTTAGACCTCATCAGAAACATGTTTGTGTACGTCTTGCATGTGCGCTCTCTCTTAAAAATTTAACGAAAACCTAGTGATGTATAGCGATGGTTCACTTTGAGTTGAGAATTTCTAAGGACTACAAAAAATTATATATGTTGCCAACTGGACCATAAGGACATCATCTACTTAAGAATCATATGAAATTCTTTCATAATAGAATTTTGAGTGGATTCCTACATAAGTTAGACCACACAAAAAAGTACATTTGTGCCTTTCATGCGCTCTTTCTGGAAATATTCATGAAATTGTAGTGACGCATCGAAATGATGCTTTATTTCCCACAAACTTGTACAATTAAGTTCTACACAGTGCTTGAGAGAGCCTTGATAAGCCACAAGTATAGGGATCGTTTGTAGCCTTTTTTGATAAATAAGAGTGTCGAATCCAATGAGGAGCTAAAGGCAGAACAAATGTTCCCTTAAGTTCTATCGACCACCGATACAACTCTACACACACTTAACGTTTGCTTACCTAGAACAAGAATAAAACTAGAAGTACTTTGTAGGTGTGGATAGATTTGCAAGATAATAAAGAACGTGAAAATAAAAGTTAGGTGTTGTTCAAATAAAGAAACAATTAAATTTAGTAAAATGAGTGTGGATTGATGGTGGTAGGGTTTGCGAAATTGTCCCTTAGCAATTGACTACGTTGCTAGACCGATAGCAAGTTTTTATGTGGGAGAGGCCACTGCTAGCATGCCGTCCCTTACTTGAAATTCTATGCACTTATGATTGGAACTATTAACAAGCATCCGCAACTACTAACGTTCATTAAGGTAAAACTCAACCATAGCATTAAGATATATATTGGCCCCCTTCAATCCTATACGTATCAATTTCTATGTTTAGGCTGAAGTTGCTGTCACCCTTGCCCTCCAATGCCTAGTCCTATAAACCTACAACTGACCCTATGGTGTGATCCACACGCGCGCTCATATGATGGGCACCAAAGGACATCAACATAACCGTAAGCAAATTAAACCAACCATAGCAATTCACCAATTACTGATAGGACAACAAAAATCTACTCTGACATCATAGGATGGCAACATATCATTGGATAATAGTATGAAGCATAAAACACCATGTTCAAGTAGAGGGTACAAAGGGTTGTGGGAGAGTGTACCGCTGAATATAGATGGGGGAAGGTGATGAAAATGTTGGTGAAGATGACGGAGTTGTTTAAGTAGATCGGCGTCACACGATGATTGCCCTGGCGGCGTTCCGACGCCACCGGGAGAGAGGGAGGAGAGCCCCCTCCTTCTCCTTCTTCCTTGGCCTTCCCCTAGATGGGAGGAGAGTTCCCCCTATGGTCCATGGCCTCCATGGTGGCGAAGGGGTAGGAGCCCCTCCTACATTGGATCTATCCCTCTGTTCTCTTCTGTTTCGCGTTCCTATTTTCTGGCCCTTCACCGTTTCTTAAATTCAAGGAGGTCCGTAACTCCAATTGCGCAGAAATTTTTAATCGATTTTTTCCATAAATTATCTTTCTTGCGCCCGAAGAAGGGCCCCAACTGACTTACGGGAAGGGCACAACACACCTGGGCGCGTCAGGGGGTGCCCGGCGCGCCCTGGTGGGTTGTGGAGGCCGTGAGCCTCCGTTTGCGTTGATTTCACCTCCCAAAAATCACAAATATTCCAAAATAGTTCTCCGTAAATTTTTATCGCGTTTGGACTTCGTTTGATATGGATATTCTTCTCAACAAAAAATATGCAACAAACATGAACTGGCACTGGGCACTGGATCAATATGTTAGTCCAATAAATCATATAAAATGTTGCCAAAAGTATCTGGAAGTTGTATAATATTAGCATGAAACAATCAAAAATTATAAATACGATGGAGACGTATTGCTACCTCTTGAGCACTTGCGTTGGTTTTCCCTTGAAGAGGAAAGGGTGATGCAGCAGAGTAGCGTAAATATTTTCCTTAGTTTTTAAGAACCAAGGTATCAATCTAGTAGGAGGCCACGCACGAGTCCCTCGTACCTACACAAACAAATAAATCCTCGCAACCAACGCGATAAGGGGTTGTCAATCCCTACACGGTCACTTACGAGAGTGAGATCTGATAGATATGATAAGATAATTTTTTTGATATTTTTATGATAAAGATGCAAAGTAAAATAAAAGGCAATAAAAATAACTAAGTATTGGAAGATTAATATGATGGAAGATAGACCCGGGGGCCATAGGTTTCACTAGTGGCTTCTCTCGAGAGTATAAGTGTTCACGGCGGGTAAATAAATTACTGTTGAGCAATTGACAGAATTGAGCATAATTATGAGAATATCTAGGTATGATCATGTATATAGGCATCACGTCCGAGACAAGTAGACTGACTCCTGCCTGCATCTACTACTATTACTCCACACATTGACCGCTATCCAGCATGCATCTAGAGTATTAATTTCAAGAGAACAGAGTAACACTTTAAGCAAGATGACATGATGTAGAGGGATAAACTCATGCAATATGAAATAAACCCCATCTTGTTATACTCGATGGCAACAATACAATACGTGCCTTGCTGCCCCTACTGTTACTGGGAAAGGACACCACAAGATTGAACCCAAAGCTAAGCACTTCTCCCATTGCAAGAAAGATCAATCTAGTAGGCCAAACCAAACTGATAATTCGAAGAGACTTGCAAAGATAACCAATCATACATAAAAGAATTCAGAGAAGATTCAAATATTGTTCTTAGATAAACTTGATCATAAACCCACAATTCATCGGTCTCAACAAACACACCGCAAAAGAAGATTACATCGAATAGATCTCCACAAGAGAGGGGGAGAACTTTGTATTGAGATCCAAAAAGAGAGAAGAAGCCATCTAGCTAATAACTATGGACCCGTAGGTCTGAGGTAAACTACTCACACTTCATCGGAAGGGCTATGGTGTTGATGTAGAAGCCCTCCGTGATCGATGCCCCCTCCGGCGGAGCACCGAAACAGGCCCCAATATGGGATCTCATGGATACAAAAAGTTACGGCGGTGAAATTAAGGTTTTGGCTCCGTATCTGGTAGTTTGGGGGTACGTAGGTATATATAGGAGGAAGGAGTACGTCGGTGGAGCAACACCTACACCAATAAGTGAGGAAGCTAATGATGATGATCATGAAACTTCAGATCAAGATACTACTGAACCACGTAGATCAACCAGAGTAAGATCCGCGCCAGAGTGGTACGGTAATCTTGTTCTGGAAATCATGCTACTAGATCATGATGAACCTACGAACTATGAAGAAGTGATGGTGAGCCCAGATTCCGCAAAGTGGCTTGAAGCCATGAAATCTGAGATGGGATCCATGTATGAGAACAAAGTATGGACTTTGGTTGACTTGCTCGATGATCGGCAAGCAATTGAGAATAAATGGATCTTCAAGAAGAAGACTGGCGCTGATGGTAATGTTACTGTCTACAAAGCTCGACTTGTCGCAAAAGGTTTTCGACAAGTTCAAGGGGTTGACTACGATGAGACCTTCTCACCCGTAGCGATGCTTAAGTATGTCCGAATCATGTTAGCAATTGCCGCATTTTATGATTATGAAATTTGGCAGATGGATGTCAAAACTGCATTCCTGAATGGATTTCTGGAAGAAGAGTTGTATATGATGCAACCGGAAGGTTTTGTCGATCCAAAGGGAGCTAACAAAGTGTGCAAGCTCCAGCGATCCATTTATGGACTGGTGCAAGCCTCTCGGAGTTGGAATAAACGTTTTGATAGTGTGATCAAAGCATTTGGTTTTATACAGACTTTCGGAGAAGCCTGTATTTACAAGAAAGTGAGTGGGAGCTCTGTAGCATTTCTGATATTATATGTGGATGACATATTGCTGATTGGAAATGATATAGAATTTCTGGATAGCATAAAGGGATACTTGAATAAGAGTTTTTCAATGAAAGACCTCGGTGAAGCTGCTTACATATTAGGCATAAAGATCTATAGAGATAGATCAAGACGCTTAATTGGACTTTCACAAAGCACATACCTTGACAAGATTTTCAAGAAGTTCAAAATGGATCAAGCAAAGAAAGGGTTCTTGCCTGTGTTACAAGTTGTGAAGTTGAGTCAGACTCAATGCCCGACCACTGCAGAAGATAGAGAGAAAATGAAAGATGTTCCCTATGCTTCAGCCATAGGCTCTATCATGTATGCAATGCTGTGTACCAGACCTGATGTGTGCCTTGCTATAAGTTTAGCAGGGAGGTACCAAAGTAATCCAGGAGTGGATCACTGGACAGCGGTCAAGAACATCCTGAAGTACCTGAAAAGGACTAAGGATATGTTTCTCGTGTATGGAAGTGACAAAGAGCTCACCGTAAAAGGTTACGTTGATGCAAGCTTTGACACTGATCCGGACGATTCTAAATCACAAACCGGATACGTGTTTACATTAAACGGTGGAGCTGTCAGTTGGTGCAGTTCTAAACAAAGCGTCGTAGCAGGATCTACATGTGAAGCGGAGTACATAGTTGCTTCGGAAGCAGCGAACGAAGGAGTCTGGATGAAGGAGTTCATATCCGATCTAGGTGTCATACCTAGTGCATCGGGTCCAATGAAAATCTTTTGTGACAATACTGGTGCAATTGCCTTGGCAAAGGAATCCAGATTTCACAAAAGGACCAAACACATCAAGAGACGCTTCAATTCCATCCGGGATCTAGTCCAGGTGGGAGACATAGAGATTTGCAAGATACATACGGATCTGAATGTTGCAGACCCGTTGACTAAGCCTCTACCACGAGCAAAACATGATCAGCACCAAGGCTCCATGGGTGTTAGAATCATTACAGTGTAATCTAGATTATTGACTCTAGTGCAAGTGGGAGACTGAAGGAAATATGCCCTAGAGACAATAATAAAGTTATTATTTATTTCCTTATATCATGATAAATGTTTATTATTCATGCTAGAATTGTATTAACCGGAAACATAATACATGTGTGAATACATAGACAAACAGAGTGTCACTAGTATGCCTCTACTTGACTAGCTCATTAATCAAAGATGGTTATGTTTCCTAACCATGAACAAAGAGTTGTTATTTGATTAACGAGGTCACATCATTAGTTGAATGATCTGATTGACATGACCCATTCCATTAGCTTAGCACCCGATCGTTTAGTATGTTGCTTTTGCTTTTCTTCATGACATATACATGTTCCTATAACTATGAGATTATGCAACTCCCGTTTACCGGAGGAACACTTTGTGTGCTACCAAACTTCACAACGTAAAAGGGTGATTATAAAGGAGCTCTACAGGTGTCTCCAAAGGTAGATGTTGGGTTGGCGTATTTCGAGATTAGGATTTGTCACTCCGATTGTCGGAGAGGTATCTCTGGGGCCCTCTCGGTAATGCACATCACATAAGCCTTGCAAGCATTGCAACTAATGAGTTGGTTGCGGGATGATGTATTACAGAATGAGTAAAGAGACTTTCCGGTAATGAGATTGAACTAGGTATTGGATACCGACGATCGAATCTCGGGCAAGTAGCATACCGATGACAAAGGGAACAACGTATGTTGTTATGCGGTCTGACCGATAAAGATCTTCGTAGAATATGTAGGAGCCAATATGGGCATCCAGGTCCCGCTATTGGTTATTGACCGGAGAAGTGTCTCAGTCATGTCTACATTGTTCTCGAACCGTAGGGTCCGCACGCTTAACGTTACGATGACAGTTATTATGAGTTTATGCATTTTGATGTACCGAAGGTTGTTCGGAGTCCCGGATGTGATCACGGACATGACGAGGAGTCTCGAAAGGGTCGAGACATAAAGATTGATATATTGGAAGCCTATGTTTGGATATCGGAAGTGTTCCGGGTGAAATCGGGATTTTACCGGAGTACCGGGAGGTTACCGGAACCCCCCGGGAGCTAAATGGGCCTTAGTGGGCTTTAGTGGAAAGGAGAAAGGGGCAGCCCTAGGTGGCCGCGCGCCTCCCCTCTCCCCTAGTCCTATTAGGACTAGGAGAGGTGGCCGGCCCCCCTCTCTCTCTTCCCCTTTGAGGGATTCTATTCCAACTAGGATTGGGGGGGAATCCTACTCCCAGAGGGAGTAGGACTCCTCCTGGCGCGCCCCAAGGCTGGCCGCACCTCTCCCCCTTGCTCCTTTATATACAGGGGCAGGGGGCACCTCTAGACACACAATTGATCCCCGTGATCGTTCCATAGCCGTGTGCGGTGCCCCCTGGCACCATATTCCACCTCGATCATATTGTAGCGGTGCTTAGGCGAAGCCCTGCGACAGTAGAACATCAAGATCGTCACCACGCCGTCGTGCTGACGGAACTCTTCCCCGACGCTTTGCTAGATCGGAGCCCGGGGATCGTCATCGAGCTATACGTGTGCTAAGAACTCGGAGGTGCCAGAGTAACGGTGCTTGGATCGGTCGGATCGGGAAAACGTACGACTACTTCCTCTACGTTGTGTGATCGCTTCCGCGGTCGGTCTGCGTTGGTACGTAGACAACACTCCCCCCTCTCGTTGCTTTGCATCACCAAGATCTTGCGTGTGCGTAGGAAAATTTTGAAATTACTACGTTCCCCAACAGTGGCAACAGAGCATAGGTTATTTATGTTGATGTTATTTGCACGAGTAGAACACAAGTGAGTTGTGGGCGATATAGGTCATACTGCCTACCAGCATGTCATACTTGGTTCGGCGGTATTGTTGGACGAGACGACCCGGACCAACATTACGCGTACGCTTACGCGAGACCGGTTTCCCCGACGTGCCTTGCACACAGGTGGCTTGCGGGCGACTGTCTCTCCAACTTTAGTTGAACCAAGTGTGGCTACGCCCGGTCCTTGCGAAGGTTAAAACGGAGTCTATTTGACAAACTATCGTTGTGGTTTTGATGCGTAGGTGAGATTGGTTCTTGCTTAAGCCCGTAGCAGCCACGTAAAACTTGCAACAACAAAGTAGAGGACGTCTAACTTGTTTTTGCAGGGCATGTTGTGATGTGATATGGTCAAGGCATGATGCTGAATTTTATTGTATGAGATGATCATGTTTTGTAACCGAGTTATCGGCAACCGGCAGGAGCCATATGGTTGTCGCTTTATTGTATGCAATGCAATCGCGATGTAATGCTTTACTTTATTACTAAACGGTAGTGATAGTCGTGGAAGCATAAGATTGGCGAGACGACAACGATGCTACAATGGAGATCAAGGTGTCGCGCCGGTGACGATGGTGATCATAATGGTGCTTCGGAGATGAAGATCACAAGCACAAGATGATGATGGCCATATCATATCACTTATATTCATTGCATGAGATGTTTATCCTTTTATGCATCTTATCTTGCTTTGATTGACGGTAGCATTATAAGATGATCTCTCACTATATTATCAAGAAGTGTTCTCCCTGAGTATGCACCGTTGCCAAAGTTCGTCGTGCCCAGACACCACGTGATGATCGGGTGTGATAAGCTCTACGTCCATCTACAACGGGTGCAAGCCAGTTTTGCATACGCAGAATACTCAGGTTAAACTTGACGAGCCTAGCATATGCAGATATGGCCTCGGAACACGGAGACCGAAAGGTCGAGCGTGAATCATATAGTAGATATGATCAACATAACGATGTTCACCATTAAAAACTACTCCATCTCACGTGATGATCGGTTATGGTTTAGTTGATTTGGATCACGTAATCACTTAGAAGATTAGAGGGATGCCTATCTAAGTGGGAGTTCTTAAGTAATTTGATTAATTGAACTTAAACTTATCATGAACTTAGTACCTGATAGTATCTTGCTTGTTTATGTTGATTGTAGATGGGATGGCTCGTGCTGTTGTTCCGTTGAATTTTAATGCGTTCCTTGAGAAAGCAAAGTTGAAAGATGATGGTAGCAATTATACGGACTGGGCCCGTAACTTGAGGATTATCCTCATTGCTGCTCAGAAGAATTACGTCCTGGAAGCACCGCTGGGTGCCAGGCCTGCTGCTGGAGCAACACCAGATGTTATGAACGTCTAGCAGAGCAAAGCTGATGACTACTCGATAGTTCAGTGTGCCATGCTTTACGGCTTAGAATCGGGACTTCAACGACGTTTTGAACGTCATGGAGCATATGAGATGTTCCAGGAGTTGAAGTTAATATTTCAAGCAAATGCCCGGATTGAGAGATATGAAGTCTCCAATAAGTTCTATAGCTGCAAGATGGAGGAGAACAGTTCTGTCAGTGAGCATATACTCAAAATGTCTGGGTATAATAATCACTTGATTCAATTGGGAGTTAATCTTTCGTATGATTGCGTCATTGACAGAATTCTCCAATCACTGCCACCAAGCTACAAGAGCTTCGTGATGAACTATAATATGCAAGGGATGAACAAGACTATTCCCGAGCTCTTCGCAATGCTGAAAGCTGCGGAGGTAGAAATCAAGAAGGAGCATCAAGTGTTGATGGTTAACAAGACCACTAGTTTCAAGAAAAAGGGCAAAGGGAAGAAGAAGGGGAACTTCAAGAAGAACAGCAAGCAAGTTGTAGCTCAGGAGAAGAAACCCAAGTCTGGACCTAAGCCTGAAACTGAGTGCTTCTACTGCAAGCAGACTAGTCACTAGAAGCGGAACTGCCCCAAGTATTTGGCGGATAAGAAGGATGGCAAGGTGAACAAAGGTATATGTGATATACATGTTATTGATGTGTACCTTACTAGAGCTCGCAGTAGCACCTGAGTATTTGATACTGGTTCTGTTGTTATTATTTGCAACTCGAAACAGGGACTACGGAATAAGCGGGCACTGGCAAAGGACGAGGTGACGATGCGCGTGGGAAACGGTTCCAAAGTCGATGTGATCGCGGTCGGCACGCTACCTCTACATCTACCTTAGGGATTAATATTAGACCTAAATAATTGTTATTTGGTGCCAGCGTTGAGCATGAGCATTATATCTGGATCTTGTTTGATGCGAGAAGGTTATTCATTTAAATCAGAGAATAATGGTTGTTCTATTTATATGAGTAATGTCTTTTATGGTCATGCACCTTTGAAGAGTGGTCTGTTTTTTGATGAATCTCGATAGTAGTGATACACATATTCATAATGTTGAAGCCATAAGATGCAGAGTTGATAATGAAAGTGCAACTTATTTGTGGCACTGTCGTTTAGGTCATATCGGTGTAAAGCGCATGAAGAAACTCCATACTGATGGACTTTTGGAACCACTTGATTATGAATCACTTGGTACTTGCGAACCGTGCCTCATGGGCAAGATGACTAAAACACCGTTCTCCAGTACTATGGAGAGAGCAACAGATTTGTTGGAAATCATACATACCGATGTATGTGGTCCGATGAATATTGAGGCTCGTGGCGGATATCGTTATTTTCTCACCTTCACAGATGACTTAAGCAGATATGGGTATATCTACTTAATGAAACATAAATCTGAAACATTTGAAAAGTTCAAAGAATTTCAGAGTGAAGTTGAAAATCATCGTAACAAGAAAATAAAGTTTCTACGATCTGATCTGGAGGAGAATATTTGAGTTACGAGTTTGGTGTACATTTGAAAAATTGTGGAATAGTTTCGCAACTCACGCCACCCGGAACACCACAGCGTAATGGTGTGTCCGAACGTCGTAATCGTACTTTACTAGATATGGTGCGATCTATGATGTCTCTTACTGATTTACCGCTATCGTTTTGGGGTTATGCATTAGAGATGGCCGCATTCACGTTAAATAGGGCACCATCAAAATCCGTTGAGACGACGCCTTATGAACTGTGGTTTGGCAAGAAACCAAAGTTGTCGTTTCTTAAAGTTTGGGGCTGCGATGCTTATGTGAAAAAGCTTCAACCTGATAAGCTCGAACCCAAATTGGAGAAATGTGTCTTCATAGGATACCCAAAGGAGACTGTTGGGTACACCTTCTATCACAGATCCGAAGGCAAGAAATTCGTTGCTAAGAATGGATCCTTTCTCGAGAAGGAGTTTCTCTCGAAAGAAGTGAGTGGGAGGAAAGTAGAACTTGACGAGGTAACTGTACCTGCTCCTTTATTGGAAAGTAGTACATCACATAAAACTGTTTCTGCGACACCTACACCAATAAGTGAGGAAGCTAATGATGATGATCATGAAACTTCAGATCAAGATACTACTGAACCTCGTAGATCAACCAGAGTAAGATCCGCGCCAGAGTGGTACGGTAATCCTGTTCTAGAAATCATGCTACTAGATCATGATGAACCTACGAACTATGAAGAAGCGATGGTGAGCCCAGATTCCGCAAAGTGGCTTGAAGCCATGAAATCTGAGATGGGATCCATGTATGAGAACAAAGTATGGACTTTGGTTGACTTGCCCGATGATCGGCAAGCAATTGAGAATAAATGGATCTTCAAGAAGATGACTGACGCTGATGGTAATGTTACTGTCTACAAAGCTCGACTTGTCGCAAAAGGTTTTCGACAAGTTCAAGGGGTTGACTACGATGAGACCTTCTCACCCGTAGCGATGCTTAAGTATGTCCGAATCATGTTAGCAATTGCCGCATTTTATGATTATGAAATTTGGCAGATGGATGTCAAAACTGCATTCCTGAATGGATTTCTGGAAGAAGAGTTGTATATGATGCAACCGGAAGGTTTTGTCGATCCAAAGGGAGCTAACAAAGTGTGCAAGCTCCAGCGATCCATTTATGGACTGGTGCAAGCCTCTCGGAGTTGGAATAAACGTTTTGATAGTGTGATCAAAGCATTTGGTTTTATACAGACTTTCGGAGAAGCCTGTATTTACAAGAAAGTGAGTGGGAGCTCTGTAGCATTTCTGATATTATATGTGGATGACATATTGCTGATTGGAAATGATATAGAATTTCTGGATAGCATAAAGGGATACTTGAATAAGAGTTTTTCAATGAAAGACCTCGGTGAAGCTGCTTACATATTAGGCATAAAGATCTATAGAGATAGATCAAGACGCTTAATTGGACTTTCACAAAGCACATACCTTGACAAGATTTTCAAGAAGTTCAAAATGGATCAAGCAAAGAAAGGGTTCTTGCCTGTGTTACAAGTTGTGAAGTTGAGTCAGACTCAATGCCCGACCACTGCAGAAGATAGAGAGAAAATGAAAGATGTTCCCTATGCTTCAGCCATAGGCTCTATCATGTATGCAATGCTGTGTACCAGACCTGATGTGTGCCTTGCTATAAGTTTAGCAGGGAGGTACCAAAGTAATCCAGGAGTGGATCACTGGACAGCGGTCAAGAACATCCTGAAGTACCTGAAAAGGACTAAGGATATGTTTCTCGTGTATGGAAGTGACAAAGAGCTCACCGTAAAAGGTTACGTTGATGCAAGCTTTGACACTGATCCGGACGATTCTAAATCACAAACCGGATACGTGTTTACATTAAACGGTGGAGCTGTCAGTTGGTGCAGTTCTAAACAAAGCGTCGTAGCAGGATCTACATGTGAAGCGGAGTACATAGTTGCTTCGGAAGCAGCGAACGAAGGAGTCTGGATGAAGGAGTTCATATCCGATCTAGGTGTCATACCTAGTGCATCGGGTCCAATGAAAATCTTTTGTGACAATACTGGTGCAATTGCCTTGGCAAAGGAATCCAGATTTCACAAAAGGACCAAACACATCAAGAGACGCTTCAATTCCATCCGGGATCTAGTCCAGGTGGGAGACATAGAGATTTGCAAGATACATACGGATCTGAATGTTGCAGACCCGTTGACTAAGCCTCTACCACGAGCAAAACATGATCAGCACCAAGGCTCCATGGGTGTTAGAATCATTACAGTGTAATCTAGATTATTGACTCTAGTGCAAGTGGGAGACTGAAGGAAATATGCCCTAGAGACAATAATAAAGTTATTATTTATTTCCTTATATCATGATAAATGTTTATTATTCATGCTAGAATTGTATTAACCGGAAACATAATACATGTGTGAATACATAGACAAACAGAGTGTCACTAGTATGCCTCTACTTGACTAGCTCATTAATCAAAGATGGTTATGTTTCCTAACCATGAACAAAGAGTTGTTATTTGATTAACGAGGTCACATCATTAGTTGAATGATCTGATTGACATGACCCATTCCATTAGCTTAGCACCCGATCGTTTAGTATGTTGCTTTTGCTTTTCTTCATGACATATACATGTTCCTATAACTATGAGATTATGCAACTCCCGTTTACCGGAGGAACACTTTGTGTGCTACCAAACTTCACAACGTAAAAGGGTGATTATAAAGGAGCTCTACAGGTGTCTCCAAAGGTAGATGTTGGGTTGGCGTATTTCGAGATTAGGATTTGTCACTCCGATTGTCGGAGAGGTATCTCTGGGGCCCTCTCGGTAATGCACATCACATAAGCCTTGCAAGCATTGCAACTAATGAGTTGGTTGCGGGATGATGTATTACAGAATGAGTAAAGAGACTTGCCGGTAACGAGATTGAACTAGGTATTGAGATACCGACGATCGAATCTCGGGCAAGTAACATACCGATGACAAAGGGAACAACGTATGTTGTTATGCAGTTTGACCGATAAAGATCTTCGTAGAATATGTGGGAGCCAATATGAGCATCCAGGTTCTCTATTGGTTATTGACCGGAGACATGTCTCGGTCATGTCTACATTGTTCTCGAACCCGTAGGGTCCGCACGCTTAAGGTTTCGATGACAGTTATATTATGAGTTTATGAGTTTTGATGTACCGAAGTTAGTTGGAGTCCCGGATGTGATCACGGACATGACGAGGAGTCTCGAAATGGTCGAGACATAAAGATTGATATATTGGACGGCTATATTCGGACACCGGAAGTGTTCGTGATTTCGGAGAAAACCGGAGAGCCGGAGGGTTACCGGACACCCCCCCCCCGGGAGAAGTAACTCCTTAGGTCCCCCAACCTGGGACCTAGAGTGTCGAGAGCCCAGAGAATGTAACGCGACCAGACCTCAAACGGGTCCCCCCCCCCTGATCTCTTGTGCTCCGGTCCCGATCAAAATCCCATGTCGACTCCAACGCATACATCCTACGACTGACACCAGTCCTCAAACAGTCAATCTCTCAGCTCTCATCCCTGGATCAGTAATGCTGACACCACACAGTACTCGGATAGCAGAGTAGCAATCACACACTTATTACATCGAGTGTCTCAAAAGAGAACTTATTACAATAAATATGGCTTAAGGCCATCTAATAACGATAACAGCGGAAGGCTTGGAAGATAAGTGAGTCCATCAACTCCAACGGCATCACTGAGTATAGAACCACGACCTAAAAACTCCTTAATCGTCGTCTGAAAAGTCTGCAACATTAACGTTGCAGCCCGAAACGGGTCAGCACATGGAATATGCTGGCAATGTAACACATAGAGAGTAATGGAATGAAACAGCTATACTATATGCATATTTGGCTGGTGGAAGCTGGTGGAAAGCTCTATGGTTATAGTTTTGCGTAAAGCCAATTTTTCCCTACTACAAAGGAATAAATTTTATTTAACTATCATGGTAGTTGTTAAACATTGAGAATGGTTGCAGCATTCTCAATCCCAATTAAGCATCATCATTAAACAAAACCCAACAAAATTAATTTAGAGTAACATGAGATTCACATGATAATCCAAGTACTAGATACTCAAGATGTCCATAACCGGGGACACGGCTAATCATGATTAGTTTATACACTCTGCAGAGGTTTGCGCACTTTTCCCCACAAGACTCGATCTGCCTCCGTTTGGTTTCTCGCACTACATGGTGTTTGAGAAGACGGATGACCGAGACATAGTCTTTCAGAAGCGCTAGCACCTTACGATCGGGTAGACCGTACCACCTACATCCCCTACATCTGCTAGTCTACCACTGTAAGAGTTCGCACAACTTAGTAAACTATGCTAGAGCCCATAATAGCTTGTGGCTGCACACGGAAGTTTCTAGTATGAATAGTCTCATGATCCCTTTGAGCCTGGGTGGCGGTCCAAAAGAAAACAGGCAAGTCCTGGAATACCCAGGTGCCTCAATCCACCCAGATGTGTGTTTAAGTTGCCACCTTAGATAAACCATTAATTAACAATCTCACATCTGTCATGGATATCACTCACCCAATCCACGTCTACTAGCATAGCATGGCATAATAAGCAAACGTAGAAGTAACTCCCAAAGGTTTGATAATAAACAAGTAATAGGTACTACCTCATCTACTTCCCATCCCACAATTTAATTAGATCCTAATCATGCAATGTGTGAGGATTGATCTAATGCAATAAAACTGGGTAGTAGAAAAGGTATGATCAAAGTGTTACTTGCCTTGCTGATGATCCGCGAAACCTAACGATTCGAAGTAACAGGCGGCGCACTCCGGGTATTCTATCGCAGACAAACAAACAAGCATACAATAAGTACTCATCTAATGCACAGGTAAAACTCAAATAAGAGATCTAACCAGAAAGGTTCAACTTAAGAACTCCGGTTGGCAAAAAAATCAAATCGAAACGAAGCAACGAAAGTCAAACGGCGAAAGAAAACAACTTCGTTCTAGTAATCTGGATCTAGGGCAAATTTTACAGTAAAAAATCTTGTTTAAGTTGGTTAAACGGATAGAGGGTTTCGAGACGAAATCTCTAGGCGCTTGAATCGCCTGATTCCGATAAACGAGCAAAAAGTTAAACTAAAACGAAAATCGGATCAGGAATCGCGATCAGAAAAAAATCGCGGATTTAATCCGAGAAAAAGAAAAACGATGAACGTTCGCTAGAACGAACGAACGGACGAACGCTCGCTATTTAAATAAATCGGAAAACCGATCTATTTAAAAAAACCGAAACTAAAAAAACCGACGAAAACTGATTTTAAAAAAAACATTGGCACGGAAGTCGAGGCGGCGGCGAACCTCGGCGGCGGGCAGCGGCGGCGGCGGTGGCGCGTGGCGGCGGCGGCGGCGGCGCGGCGCGTGGGGGCGAGCGGCGGCGGCGCGGGGCTCGAGGGCGGGCGAGGCGGCAGCTCGGGTTTCTCCCGGGGGGCTGGGCCGGCTTATATTGCCTAGTCGGGCCAGAGTCCTAGTCAGACACGGCCCGTTAGGTCGGTTCGTTTTTTTTAAATTATTCCGCTCGGAAGAAAAATAAAAAGAAATACTAAACGGACTCCAAAAATTCCGAAATAAATTTTCACGGGCTTCTAAAATCAAGCCGCACAAGGTGAACATTTATTTGGGACCTAAATGCAATTTTGAAAAACGCACATTTTTCCTAAATTCAAATAAAACACCGAAAAACTCCGAAATAAAATCTTATTTGATTTTATTATTAAATCCTCAATATTTCTTTATTTTGGGAAAGTCATTTTATTCCCTCTCTCATATTTTTGTAATAGAAATAATTGATGATAAAAAATAAATAAAATCAAATGATCCTATTTCAAAATTTGAGAAAACTATAAATAAATGAAAATAACGAAACGCCCATACCAACTCGCCACCGTGCGAATCAGATGAGTAGTGCGAATTATCTAGCGCATCACACAAATGCCACTAAATATATTAATATGATCATGCAACCTAGCAACACATTCTTAATGTATAATAGTATACCCATTGCGAAATTGAAAAATTTGGGATGTTACAGAATCGACCCACCTTAAAAGATGAAATCTTGACACTTCACCAACCATCTAGCAAGAATAGAATATCGAGGTTATTCTCTGAGCTAGAATAAGGTGAGAGGGGTCTTATAAGATCAAAGTACATTAACCTCTATCAACATCCCAGGTGGCTCATCACGCTAGCATGGAGTGCTCTCCAACTGAATCTTTCGCAAAAACTTGATACACACTGTGCGCCGACATCGCGCCACACTGGACAACTCACGATAGAAATAGATCATTCAACCTGGCTTCTCTCGTGGTAACAATTATATATTTCACATCAAAGCTAACATACTTATCTTACTAATCATTGGCAGCTGCTGTATCTATCCATCTCACAACACCGGCCAAGAACTCAGTCCATCTCCAAATGACACATTTTCATATCTCGAAACATGGAACACATCATGAACTCCTGACAATCCTCTGAGGCAATTCCAACTGTAGGCCACTTCTCCCATATCGCTCCAAAACTCGATAGGGTCCTACAAATCGTGGCGCTAACTTCCCTTTAACTCCAAAACGCTTTGTTCCCCGAAGGTGGAGATACTCGAAGAATAAGCTCTCTCCGAACTTCGTAAACTGTCTCCTTGCGTTTAGAATCTGCATATTCTTCTGTCTGGACTGGGCTACCTTGAGCCTATCGCGAATCAACTTCACCTTCTGTTCAGACTCTTTAATCAAGTCAGGTCCAAACAACTGGCGGTCTCCAACTTCGTCCCATGACAACGGTGTCCTGCACCTCCTTCCGTACAAGGCTTCGAAAGGGGCCATCTTTAAACTGGTTTGGTAACTGTTGTTGTAAGAGAACTCTGCATATGGCAAATTATCGTCCCAACTAGATCCATAATCTAGCGCACAAGCTCTCAGCATATCCTCCAAAATCTGATTGACTCTCTCGGTCTGTCCATCTGTCTGTGGATGAAAAGCTATACTGAATTCTAGCCTGGTACCCAAACGCTTTCAAAGTTTCGTGCAACTGCTTCCAGAACTTTGAGGTAAACTGGGTTCCTCTATCTGATACGATACTCCTCGGAACTCCATGCAAACATACGATCCTGGTCATGTATATCTTTGCCAACTTAGCACTGGTGTAAGTGGTCTTTACTGGGATGAAATGAGCTACTTTCGTCAATCGATCAACTACAACCCAAATCGAGTCATAGCCTGAACGAGTCCTGGGCAATCCCGTGATAAAATCCATGCCTAGCTTATCCCACTTCCATTCGGGTATCGGCAATGGTTGTAACAATCCTGCTGGCTTCTGATGCTCTGCCTTTACTCTCTGACATACATCACAAACTGCTACATACTCCGCAATATCCTTCTTCATTCCGGTCCACCAGAAAATATCCTTCAAATCCAAATACATCTTGGTATTTCCTGGGTGAATTGAATACGGTGAGTCGTGTGCCTCTTGCAAAATCAACTTCCTGATCTCCGGGTCATTGGGCACATAAACGCGGTCTTCAAACCATAGGGTGTCGTGCTCATCCTCACGAAATCCTTTAGCTTTTCCTTTGCTCAGTTTCTCCTTTATAGCGGCAATCTCTTTGTCAGCTTTCTGAGCTTCCCTGATTTTATCCATCAAGGTTGACTGAATCTCCAATGCTGCTACATAGCCTCTCGGAACTATTTCCAAACATAACGTTCACGAAGATTTTCGCTAACACCCTTGGATTTCTCCCGTCATTAATCGTATTGACATGGCTCTTGCGGCTTAATGCGTCAGCTACTACAATTAGCTATTCCAAGGATGATAATGCTCAAATGTATAAATATGGGCGATAATAATTCCTGCATGATTAGAGACTTTTCCAAGGCTCCAACATACATCTGGAAATTGTCTGAGATTCCCCAACCCCCAACTATGGAAATGAAAATTACTTTCAAACCTTCTTAAAGGGTCATCGAAAAGCGTGTAACCTCAAAGCAATGATTTCAATGAGAAAATGTCTCCATGTTTTCACAAAATCATCGCACCATACGAAAGACTGCGACTGATCAACTCAAATGATTTAATGAGGAAATGCTCCAGCTATGCACTGCTACGGCTGCTAACTCCAAATCATGCGTGCATAATTCAACTCATGAGGCTTCAGCTTGTCTTGAGGCATATGAAACAACTCTCCCTTCCTGCATAAGCACTGCTCCAAGTCCTCGACGTGAAGCGTCGCAATACACCTCATAATCCTTGGTCTGGTCTGGCAAAATCAACACTGGTGAGGTAACCAAACGTTTCTTCAACTCCTGGAAACTAGCTCACATTCCTCTGTCCATATGAACTTGGTATCTTTCTTCAACAACTCAGTCATAGGCTTCGCAATCTTTGAGAATTTCTCAATAAATCTCCGGTAGTATCCTACGAGTCAAAGAAAACTCCGGATCTCTCCAACTGTTGTTGGGGCTTCCCACTTGGTCACGGTTTCAACTTTAGCGGGATCAATGCTTGGGCTATAGGCAATTATGATTTCAAGACGAAGGATCAGAAGTAGAGGCTCTTCAAAAGATAACGTTAGGAATCCTAAGGTACTTCTCTCGATAACTGGATATGGGCAAGAACTCACAAACATTTGAGCTGAACTTTGTTGGCCATATGATAAGGTAGATAGTATCTTCGGTGAGCATTCCAAAATATCCAAACTTGCAAGAGAGGTCATCTCAAATGCTTACCTTGCGGTTAAGCATTCCCTCATTCCATTCGTCACTACGAGGAATACGAACCCAGGGATAGTCATCAAATCTGGAACACATAGCGACTTGTAACTTCCTCTCCAACGAAACGTCACTCATAGAATGCAACTTTGTTCAGTACGGAACATCATGGTTCATCATTTAACCATTCAGGCAGAGCTAGCGTTTAGTTTCTCACGAACCCAAATGACAAAATGGAGGAATTGATAACAAGAGCCACGAGTCCAAAAAACGATTACTCGGAGGCTAGGATTGCAGGACGCTCACAACCGGCCACTAGCAACCTAGGTGTGAAATTCAAGGAACCTTGAGGCAGTGGCTTAATGCAAAAAGGGAGTTGTAGTTAGAGGTGTATATTCATCTAATAATCCTCCCTAACGTCTTTTCATCGGAAATCAATAAAACTGGAACGCTCTTCAATAAGCTTGGATATTAGGTGCATACATCCTGATGGCCGCCAGATTGGAAACAGCCGTATGCATGATTTGAAATACATGGAGACCATTTCTCATGTGGAAATCAATGTGAGGAGTGTACGTACGCGATCATTATACTAGTTTGAAGTAACTGGTTGCAAAATCATAGAAATAGAATCCAGAACACACAGAGAGGTTGAGGCTTACAAGATTATGATAAGTCATTCATACTATGTAATACGCAATATCATGCCTGAAACGGCTAAGTAAAGCTGAATGCATTGAGCCCTGTGAAAGAGCTATGCTAACACAATGAATCGTCGTTAATGAATGATCGGCAATAAAAATGGTAGTCCAAAGGGGTTAGGGGGGGCGGATTAGCCGAAAATCTCTTGTTGATGTTCTTGACTCTGTTCCGTTTGGAAAATTAATAACGCTAATGCATTAGGCAACTATGTCGTCCCCGATAAAGTCATTGGAATTCATCAACTTTGATGGGAAATCAAGGGAAGCTCAGAAAGCCGACAAAGAGATTGCCCCAATGCTATAAAGAAAACTGAGCAAAAGAAAACGCCATAGAAGGATTCTTCAACAAAACTCACATCGAACCCTTGGAAGACCGTGTGCTCTTAATACCATACGCACTAATGACATCCTTTCTGAGATTCAGCTTCATCCATACTTGAAGAGTAATCAACTGAGCACACTACGATCGTATTAACTTATCCACACAGACTCCAATACAACACTGTCATCTGTTCATTTAAATATGGCAGTTGCGTAGTCAGACCGACATAAGAAGGTTACTCGTACAGCAATTAGCACAAAAAGTTGTCTTAGGCGAATATCCTGAAGTCTTACGCTGGACTGATCAGATCAGATTTGGAAATAGGCAGAAGATCAGATCATTGGTACCGCTCAGCATCGTGTACTTCACAATTCCTCGATAATCAAACAACCATCCTTAACGATCCATCTTTCTTATGGGACCCCACTAGTTACGTCGCGTATAGTGGAACTGCAGATGACTCTATAGTCTCACATCTCATTTGACACAGTGGGAGCAATTTAGCTAGAGTAGCTCCAAGAGCTTTTGACATAGAAATTTGCAAAATACATGCGGATCTGAATGTGGCAGACCCGTTGACTAAACTTCTCTCACAAGCAAAACATGATCACTTTTTGGGTCTTAATCACATAGCGATGTGAACTAGATTATTGAATCTAGTAAACCCTTTGGGTGTTAGTCACATGGAGATGTGAACCAATCACATAAAGATGTGAACTATTGATGTTAAATCACATGGCGATGTGATCTAGATTATTGACTCTAGTGCAAGTGGGAGACTGAAGGAAATATGCCCTAGAGGCAATAATAAAGTTATTATTTATTTCCTTATATCATGATAAATGTTTATTATTCATGCTAGAATTGTATTAACCGGAAACATAATACATGTGTGAAATACATAGACAAACAGAGTGTCACTAGTATGCCTCTACTTGACTAGCTCATTAATCAAAGATGGTTATGTTTCCTAACCATGAACAAAGAGTTGTTATTTGATTAACGAGGTCACATCATTAGTTGAATGATCTGATTGACATGACCCATTCCATTAGCTTAGCACCCGATCGTTTAGTATGTTGCTTTTGCTTTTCTTCATGACATATACATGTTCCTATAACTATGAGATTATGCAACTCCCGTTTACCGGAGGAACACTTTGTGTGCTACCAAACTTCACAACGTAAAAGGGTGATTATAAAGGAGCTCTACAGGTGTCTCCAAAGGTAGATGTTGGGTTGGCGTATTTCGAGATTAGGATTTGTCACTCCGATTGTCGGAGAGGTATCTCTGGGGCCCTCTCGGTAATGCACATCACATAAGCCTTGCAAGCATTGCAACTAATGAGTTGGTTGCGGGATGATGTATTACAAAACGAGTAAAGAGACTTGCCGGTAACGAGATTGAACTAGGTATTGGATACCGACGATCGAATCTCGGGCAAGTAGCATACCGATGACAAAGGGAACAACGTATGTTGTTATGCGGTCTGACCGATAAAGATCTTCGTAGAATATGTAGGAGCCAATATGGGCATCCAGGTCCCGCTATTGGTTATTGACCGGAGAAGTGTCTCAGTCATGTCTACATTGTTCTCGAACCGTAGGGTCCGCACGCTTAACGTTACGATGACAGTTATTATGAGTTTATGCATTTTGATGTACCGAAGGTTGTTCGGAGTCCCGGATGTGATCACGGACATGACGAGGAGTCTCGAAAGGGTCGAGACATAAAGATTGATATATTGGAAGCCTATGTTTGGATATCGGAAGTGTTCCGGGTGAAATCGGGATTTTACCGGATTACCGGGAGGTTACCGGAACCCCCCGGGAGCTAAATGGGCCTTAGTGGGCTTTAGTGGAAAGGATAAAGGGGCAGCCCTTGGTGGCCGCGCGCCTCCCCTCTCCCCTAGTCCTATTAGGACTAGGAGAGGTGGCCGGCCCCCCTCTCTCTCTTCCCCCCCTTGAGGATTCCTATTCCAACTAGGATTGGGGGGGAATCCTACTCCCAGAGGGAGTAGGACTCCTCCTGGCGTGCCCCAAGGCTGGCCGCACCTCTCCCCCCTTGCTCCTTTATATACAGGGGCAGGGGGCACCTCTAGACACACAATTGATCCCCGTGATCGTTCCATAGCCGTGTGCGGTGCCCCCTGCCACCATATTCCACCTCGATCATATTGTAGCGGTGCTTAGGTGAAGCCCTGCGACAGTAGAACATCAAGATCGTCACCACGCCGTCGTGCTGACGGAACTCTTCCCCGACGCTTTGCTGGATCGGAGCCCGGGGATCGTCATCGAGCTGTACGTGGGCTAAGAACCCGGAGGTGCCGGAGTAACGGTGCTTGGATCGGTCGGATCGGGAAAACGTACGACTACTTCCTCTACGTTGTGTGATCGCTTCCGCAGTCGGTCTGCGTTGGTACGTAGACAACACTCTCCCCTCTCGTTGCTTTGCATCACCATGATCTTGCGTGTGCGTAGGAAAATTTTGAAATTACTACGTTCCCCAACAGTGGCATCCGAGCCTAGGTTTTATGGTTTGATGTTATTTGCACGAGTAGAACACAAGTGAGTTGTGGGCGATATAAGTCATACTGCCTACCAGCATGTCATACTTGGTTCGGCGGTATTGTTGGACGAGACGACCCGGACCAACATTACGCGTACGCTTACGCGAGACCGGTTTCCCCGACGTGCCTTGCACACAGGTGGCTTGCGGGCGACTGTCTCTCCAACTTTAGTTGAACCAAGTGTGGCTACGCCCGGTCCTTGCGAAGGTTAAAACGGAGTCTATTTGACAAACTATCGTTGTGGTTTTGATGCGTAGGTGAGATTGGTTCTTGCTTAAGCCCGTAGCAGCCACGTAAAACTTGCAACAACAAAGTAGAGGACGTCTAACTTGTTTTTGCAGGGCATGTTGTGATGTGATATGGTCAAGGCATGATGCTGAATTTTATTGTATGAGATGATCATGTTTTGTAACCGAGTTATCGGCAACCGGCAGGAGCCATATGGTTGTCGCTTTATTGTATGCAATGCAATCGCGATGTAATGCTTTACTTTATTACTAAACGGTAGTGATAGTCGTGGAAGCATAAGATTGGCGAGACGACAACGATGCTACAATGGAGATCAAGGTGTCGCGCCGGTGACGATGGTGATCATAATGGTGCTTCGGAGATGAAGATCACAAGCACAAGATGATGATGGCCATATCATATCACTTATATTGATTGCATGAGATGTTTATCCTTTTATGCATCTTATCTTGCTTTGATTGACGGTAGCATTATAAGATGATCTCTCACTATATTATCAAGAAGTGTTCTCCCTGAGTATGCACCGTTGCCAAAGTTCGTCGTGCCCAGACACCACGTGATGATCGGGTGTGATAAGCTCTACGTCCATCTACAACGGGTGCAAGCCAGTTTTGCATACGCAGAATACTCAGGTTAAACTTGACGAGCCTAGCATATGCAGATATGGCCTCGGAACACGGAGACCGAAAGGTCGAGCGTGAATCATATAGTAGATATGATCAACATAACGATGTTCACCATTAAAAACTACTCCATCTCACGTGATGATCGGTTATGGTTTAGTTGATTTGGATCACGTAATCACTTAGAAGATTAGAGGGATGTCTATCTAAGTGGGAGTTCTTAAGTAATTTGATTAATTGAACTTAAACTTATCATGAACTTAGTACCTGATAGTATCTTGCTTGTTTATGTTGATTGTAGATGGATGGCTCGTGCTGTTGTTCCGTTGAATTTTAATGCGTTCCTTGAGAAAGCAAAGTTGAAAGATGATGGTAGCAATTATACGGACTGGGCCCGTAACTTGAGGATTATCCTCATTGCTGCTCAGAAGAATTACGTCCTGGAAGCACCGCTGGGTGCCAGGCCTGCTGCTGGAGCAACACCAGATGTTATGAACGTCTAGCAGAGCAAAGCTGATGACTACTCGATAGTTCAGTGTGCCATGCTTTACGGCTTAGAATCGGGACTTCAACGACGTTTTGAACGTCATGGAGCATATGAGATGTTCCAGGAGTTGAAGTTAATATTTCAAGCAAATGCCCGGATTGAGAGATATGAAGTCTCCAATAAGTTCTATAGCTGCAAGATGGAGGAGAACAGTTCTGTCAGTGAGCATATACTCAAAATGTCTGGGTATAATAATCACTTGATTCAGTTGGGAGTTAATCTTTCGTATGATTGCGTCATTGA